>NC_084821.1:50456122-50756122 GCF_958449725.1 Rosa rugosa | reverse complement strand
ACACGAGGCTTTGGCCTGCGAGACACAATTTTTATTGCAGCACTCATGCATGATGGAATGTACGTTGAAGGATTGAAATGAGTATGATTATTCTAAAAAAAAAAAAAAAATTAGTATGATAACAATATAAGAGTCGGTTAAATCTAGAGAGTTTCTATTGGGACCTCTTAATCTACTCACTAGACCTCCCTCAATTTTTAATTATTCAATGACATATGTATCCTTATACAAAAAGACTGTTAAAGACAGCAAACTAATAAGGAAAATATTTTTTTTCTCCGCAAAGATTTATAATAATGGAAACACATTTATAGTACTTTAATTATTCATTTCCATTTTAGTTCTCATTTCATATTTCCCATTTTCTTTGTTTAAAAAAGCTTTTAAAAAAGAAAAAATCAAGAGAAAATGCATTTAAAATTACTTGGCGAATTATATAAAAATAAAACTATGATACAAATGTTTTTCTCTTGGGCTTGAGGATCATGAAACGGGGGATAGAGAGCCCTCATGTAAACTAACCAAATAAGTTTGTGAAGCGGCATATAAGACAAAAATAAATAATAAAAGAATAGAGCGTGAACAAATTTAATATTGCAACCTATCTAAATTCCAGCATGCAACCATAAACCATAAAACCTAAGCTTTGAAAATCCATAATTAAGCATGAAATAGTAGGCTTGAAAAAGCCCTAATAAATTTATGTTAATTAGTTACACTATCTTTTTTCAATAATTATCTTTTTTTTTTTTTGAACAATGTCAAGTTTATTTTGTGGTAAATAAATAATTATGGGAGCACGTACTAACTCATCTTTAATGCTCCCAAAAATTTTCTTTTATGATTAAGGTTAAGTTAGAGATTTGAAAGAGGTTTACTTAGCAAATTTTACTTTTTAAAAAGTAAATAGGAGGTGTAAAGAGATGAGAGGTCAAATGAGCAAATATGGAGGTCCCAATAGAAAAACTCTAAATCTATAGTAATATTAAGAGAAGAATAGATGTTTCTCTGCTTTGGTGAAATTTTTTTTGACAATACGTTTTTTACTTGGATTAAAGCTAATAAATTTAGGACATTATTCATAACAGAGAGAGAGAGAGAGAGAGAGAGAGAGAGAGAGAGAGAGAGAGAGAGAGAGAGAGAGAGAGAGAGAGAGAGAGAGAGAGAGAGAGAGAGAGCATATATAACAGCCAGAACCTCAACATCAACTGCACTTGGGACCTCCACATGCACTAAGCTCTTAGGCGCCAGGTCTTTCCACGCCACCCTACCGATATTTAGAACATTGATCACAATAGTGATGAGAGACTGCTGCATATTCCACTTCGGTTTTTTTCTTTTGGGTGGGCTTGAGTTTTTATTCTTGGGCTTGGCTAGTAATGTTTAATTTTAGGACTAAATACTGTTTAGTCCTTGAACTTTTGACCATAAAACACTTCAGTCCCTGACCTTCTAATTTCACACGTTTAGTCCCTGTACTTCAAAATTTCAGACCAATAGGTCATTGCCGTCTAAAAGTCGCAGCGAAATGTCTATTATGCCCTCAGTTCTTTTTTTTAAAATAAATTTATTCCTTTCTCTTTTTTTTATTTATTTTTTTTTCTTTATTTTATTTATTCTTTTTTTTTTTTCAAACAGAAAGAAAGAAAGGAAAAAAACAGAAAAAAATAAACAGAAAGAAA
This sequence comes from Rosa rugosa, assembly GCF_958449725.1. NCBI lineage: Eukaryota > Viridiplantae > Streptophyta > Magnoliopsida > Rosales > Rosaceae > Rosa > Rosa rugosa. Next base: position 50,754,440 of record NC_084821.1, on the reverse strand, counting down.
GAAAGGGAAAAAAATTCCTTTTCCAAAAATAAAAATAATAATTAATTAATTCAAAAAAAAAAAAAGAACTGAGGGCATAATAGACATTTCGCCGCAACTTTTAGACAGCAAGGACCTATTGGTCTGAAAGTTTGAAGTACAGGGACTAAACGTGTGAAATTAGAAGGTCAGGGACTGAAGTGTTTTATGGTCAAAAGCTCAAGGACTAAACAGTATTTAGTCCTTAATTTTAATATCCTTTTAATATTTATTTTGTAATAATGGATGATGGGTTTCTATAAAGGGGATATCGTACATTCACACCCTCATCTCCCGTGGCCATTTGTATTGTGTCTCATCTATATCTATACTATTATTAAGAGAAGAGAGTTTGTTAGCCAAAATTGAAAATTTTGACAGATTTAACCCTGAAAGATTAAAAAACTTTGAGAATAAATTAAATCACAAGGATAAATAGGACAATTATAAAATAGATTTTTATTAAGAAAATTATAAATAAAAAATGATTCCACAACCCCCATTTTTCTCTCCCACTATTTTATCTCTGCGATAACTACCAGTGAATCTGTTTCTTCTGCAATAACTACCCACATTTTTTTTTAAAACGAAATTTTTTTGTACACATGCAGAGCATGTGATTGCAGACTAGTTATTATTAAGAGAAGAGAGTTTGTCAGCCAAAATAGAAAAATTTTACCAAAATATCCCTCAAATATTAAAAAGCATTTGACCTGAAATATTTGAGAAAGACAAAATGGTCAATTCACAAATAAAAGAAAAACAAAATAAATTTAACAAAAAAAAAAATCAAAAATCAAAAACAAAATATGTGCAGCAGTTTTCTCCACATTCAGTGGAATAACTTTCCACGCAATTATCCACACTCATAGGGTGTGTTTGGAGTGTAGTATCGTTTATAACAGCTATCTCCATTCGAAGTTGGCATTACCCAGCACCCGGGCAACCAAGAACCCACTCAGACGCCAAATCGCCAAGACGCCAATGATGATCTTCATAACTCAAAAAGGTGCTGATCAACATTTATCACATTTCAATAGTGTAGACTAAATATAACTACACGTAATCCATAAATGTCTTCATCTTCACCAAATTAGGGTTCAGAAGCCATATCGTCATCCGACTAGATCTTGCAAGCTGAAAACATCTAGTTTACGATTGTTGTTTGTCTTCACATTAATGTTTCCAGTCACATTAATAAAATGATTAAATACTCGTTACTCCTAATACTTTTGCATGAAAAATAGTTTAGTCCAAAATTTTAAAATTAAACAGTTTAGTCCTTATTCTTTCTAATTTTCACAAAACAGGTCCTAAAATGACTATTATACCCCTCACTTTTTATTTTTGTTCTCTCTCTCTCTCTCTCTATATATATATATATATAGTGTGTGTGTGTGTGTGTGTGTGTGTGTGTGTGTGTATATGTATATATATATAGAGAGAGAGAGAGAGAGAGAGAGAGAGAGAGAATAAAAAATAAAAAGAGAGAAATAAAATTAAAAAAATAAAAAGTGAGGGGTATAATAATTATTTTATGACCTGTTTTGTGAGAATTAAAAAGAATAAAGACTAAACTGTTTAATTTTAAAATTTTAGACTAAAACAAAAGTATGAGGAGTAACGAGTATTTAGTCCTTAATAAAATTAACAGCATTTATTTTTTCTTTACGGCCGTGGTTGGCTAGCAAGTTTATTGGTTATGAACTTGGGTGGTGGCTGGATGGAGGATCTCCACGGCTCACATGTTTTGGGGATCGTGTGGATCCACTTTTTTGCTTCATTTCCTACCCTAGACGACAAGGAGTTTTTACGCAGTAAACTCTTATCGTCAAGTCTCGTTTGATGACGCGAGTTTTTTTAGAATGATATCGCTGTGTTCTTATGTAGAATTGAATAACTTTCGTAATAAAATAAAATAAAATAAAAGATAAAAGAAAAATCTAAGCTTCATTGCAACAGAAGGCAACAACTATTCCGAACTGCACCAAAAAGAAAAGTAGCACTATATAAACATCGCTGGAAGCTCCAATACAAGAAACATCCCACTTTGCGGAACTTTGCATAAAGGCTTGCCCAGTATACATTCTGTATATTCAAAAGCTAAAAACAGAATTACACAAAAAACATAAACAAAACATAAAGAGTTGCACTAGTGAATGACCAAGTCCTCACATGGCTGCAAACTAAACAGCCTTCCAATCTTTCTAATGATCCTCATGATGATCAAGCTTAGATAGATCCTCAATACTTCTATACTCACTCGTATCTACAACATTCTCATTAGCCTCAGCAACTAATGTCTCGGAGACCTTTTGTGTAGTCTTCCTGGAATTGTCATAGGCACTGTCCATCGTCTCTCTTGCCAAGTCCATCAAGTCCTCTACCACCTCTGTTGTTTTCGCGGCACCATGTCTTGCAGCATCTGCTACAAATCCAGTAACCCCACTCATGTTATCAATGGTCACATCTCGTTCGTGTTCTCGGGTCTCAATTGCTGCCCTATTTCTTGGATCCTACAATTCAAAACCCAAAATTGAAGGTATGTGCGTTTCTTCTACTCGTGAAAAGCTAATGTATATACGGTGTTGCATATATATTAGGTTGACGATGTCCTAGTGTGAAAAATAGAATAATTAAGTACACAATATAAAGATAATTTTATGTTTTGCTAGGGGTTTGAAAGGAAAGATGGATCATCTCATTGAAAAAACACATAATAATGAATACCCGGAAAAATAATAAATATTGATGCCCCTGGATCTCATTATGTCGACAACGGTCAAATCCATATGTCATAATATCATATACGAAAAAGAAAAAAATAGAGAAAATTTCATAATGACAGGATTGACAGCTTAACAACAAAACTTTTAAACCGAGTTGCACAGCATATATATCACCAGTATTGCATGAAGATTTAGATTACAAAGAGAAACAAAGATGTATAGAAAGAGAGGTATAAATATATACTTGGGCACGTTCATAAGAAGTGGAGAAGCACGCCCTGGATAACAAAGATTGAACAGAATAAGAAGGATACTTTTTGAGCAAAAACTTTGAGAGGTTGAAAACAGATCTCTTTGACAACGATGAAGTTGCTGCCATAGTTTGCTGTTTGAGATTGATTTCCCTCGATTTCCCTCCTAAAGTTTTCTGAACTATATCCTCAATCTCCAGAAACGGATTAGATCAATATATAGTGCTGAAACCTAGCAGAGTGGCACATTTACAAAGCAACACGTGGGCTGGTTTGACACGTATTGGGTATCTCCTGCAGGTTGAGAAGCGACTCATTCTGGTACTATAGGGGTTCAACACTTGTTTACTGGGGGCATATAATAATCAACCGGGTGGTTTTTGATGAATACGTGCAAAGAGATATTTAATAACCAAGGTGCCTGATAGGGTCGAGCATTCCTAGCTTGATAACTCCAGATTAATATGGCCGTATACGACGTCAGTTTGGATTATATAGCCGGAATTTGGTCGGTCTGCAAATCACCCAATCGGTCGAATAATTTATAAGAAAAAGATGAGTCCTTAGTTTCATACTTCATTGAGGAGGGCAGGAAAGAGACAGAAACTTACGGACAATGCTTTGTGTCATTCAGGTTTTCGGGTGTGTTGAATTCAATTGAGATAGTCTTTCTTTTCTTTTGCCGAAGTTGAGAAAGAGTCTTGGAGAGGAAAGTAGGAGAATAATACATAACTCTGTATTCTCTAGTATATGGTAAAAAGAAAGAAAATTTCATATTCAAAAAATGACACAGAAAAGATATAATTAAGTGGTTATAATAAAGGGAAATTTTATTCGCACATCTCTAAATACTTAATACACACCTCTTACTTAATATATCATCCATTTGATTTCTTATTCTATCATTTTATTAAATACACCACTTAAACTATCTAAATTACCCTCAAATCTCAAAATTCTATATAAAATCACTATATATAAATCAATATTAAAATCATCATGCTAAACTTTATCATAACCACAACATTCTATATATATCATAATGAATTTAAATGCATTTAATTATCAGAATCATCATAAATTTTGGGTCCGGATCAAGGGACACCTTTTTTTACACAAATTTTGACATATCTTGTGAACCATTAGATTTAAAAATATTCAATGGTTAAGATTTATTGTTTGAATGATATCAACATACAACAGGCTGACTTGTCAAATGACATGACATTACATTTTCTAATCTAAAATTAAATTTTTCTTCATTAAAAGAAAAAACAAAATTAAATTTGAAAAATCAAAATCAACAAAAACTACAAAGAAATAAAAGAGGAAGAAGAATAACAGAATAAGGAGTGTTCTATTCGATCAAAAGAAAAAAAAAAATAGCAGAAGAAGGCTGTGAGCTTGCAGTTCATGTCTGGGCACAATTGTTTGTCACGTAGTTGGATTATGAGACTCTTAAACACACAAATCATATGCTTCATTAATGAAATGAATGATTAACCAAAAAACATCACAAAAGTATGTATGATATGAACTTGCATGTACTTGTGTATCGGGTTTTGGTTTTTGGAATTAGATGAACAAGAGTTGAAGTACTAAACTGGGCACAAGAAACTGAGCAAGAAACCAATCAACAAAGCCAAGAAACTGATGAGCCTCCTTAGATTAAAGAGAGTTGAGCTAAGACAGATATATTACACTGAAAAATTCAATATTTCAAGAGGGTTTAGCTAGCGAGAAACAGACGGTGATGAGGAAGAAGAGGGATTGATCAATATACGGTGTCGCCGGGAATATTGAAACATCAAATCATACCAACCACCTTCAAAAGCTTAGCTAGCTAGCTAGCAACACAGAGTGCATTGTAATGAATCGTAGACTCATTAAAATAGTAAACAAATTAATAAATGAAAGGGTCAGAAGAACATATAATTTCACGTTCATATATGTAGAAGTATAGATCTGATTTTCCTCCTTCCATGTGTTCTCAGTAAGTGCTTGTCACTTGCTGAGGAAACATCACGTATTTGAACTAGCTACAGCAAATCCTAAAGAGAAATAGAATGAGAAGAAAATTGATTCTTGATTGATGCTATATCAGTTTACATGTTTTATACATCTCATTTACATACCCGATCCACAATTATGGCCTAGGATCAAGTTCTAATATATACACAATTGACTCATTGCTATTTTACAGAATCAGTTAACTGATATGGTGGGATTCTTTCCTTTGTCAGCTTCTTTCCTTCAGCAATTCTTTCCTTTGACAACTTCTTTCCTTCAACACTCCCCCTCAAGTTGGAGTGTATATTAATTACACTCAACTTGCCAAGTAGTGCTTCAAACTGTGTTGGACTCAATGGCTTTGTAAATAAATCTGCAGGTTGATCCTTGGTCCGAACATGTGCTGTCTTAACCACTCCTCTTTGCACCTTTTCACGCACAACATGGCAGTCTATTTCTATGTGTTTTGTGCGCTCGTGAAATACTGGATTTGAGGCTATATGAATGGCAGCTTGATTGTCACAGAACAACTTAGCTGGTTGTGTTTGATCCACATTTAAATCTCTCAATATATTCTGCAACCACGTTACCTCACAACAAGTTGTAGCCATAGACCGGTACTCTGCTTCCGCACTTGAACGAGAAACTGTGCTTTGCTTCTTTGTTTTCCAGGAAATAGGTGCGTGACCAAGTAGAATGCAGTATCCAGTTACGGACCTTCTCGTGTCCTTGCAACGAGCCCAATCAGCATCACAAAATGCCTTTAATTCCAATGATCCTGTGGCAGGTAAAAGAATTCCTTGGCCAGGTGCTTGCTTGATATATCGTAATACTTTGTGTGCCGCTTCAAGATGTGGTTGTCTAGGCTTGTCCATAAACTGACTTAATACATGAACAGCATAGACAAGATCTGGTCTTGTAATAGTCAGATATATTAATCGTCCTACAAGCCTCCGATATTGAGATGGATCTTCTAACAATTCACCATTCATTTGTGTGAGTGATAAGTTTTGATCGACCGGAAATCGTGATGGCTTGGCACCTAGAAAGCCTGTATCTTCAAGGATTTCCAAAGCATACTTCCTTTGGCAAAGTACAATGCCCTGCTTTGACCGTGCAACTTCTATACCTAAGAAGTACTTAAGTTGCCCCATGTCTTTCAGTTTGAAATGACTCGAAAGGAATTGCTTAGTATTTGTGATGTCCTCCAAGCTATTTCCTGCCAAAATCACATCATCTACATACACCAACAATGCTGTGAATCTACCTGAACGAGTTCGGACGAACAATGAGTAATCTGACCAAGATTGATGAAAACCAGCTGACTTGAGGGCTGTTGACAACTTGATAAACCACTGCCGGGATGCTTGTTTTAAGCCGTAAAGAGACTTGTGAAGCTTGCATACTCTATTCTCCCCCTTTCGTCCGAATCCAAGAGGAATCTGCATGTAAACTTCTTCGGAAAGATCACCATTGAGGAATGCATTATTAACATCTAGTTGATGTAAATGCCATCCTTGCAGAGCTGCAAGACTAAGGAGAACTCGCACGGTTGTCAACTTGGCTACTGGTGCAAAAGTCTCTCTATAGTCAACTCCCTCAACTTGGCTATATCCCTTCGCCACTAACCGTGCCTTATATCGTTCAACCGTCCCATCCGGATTGAGTTTGATTTTGTACACCCATTTGCAACCAATGGGGTGCTTATGAGATGGTAGAGGCACTAAACTCCAAGTTTGATTGGGCTGTAATGCTTGGATCTCGCTTTTCATGGCCGCACGCCACTCTGGTATCTGTACTGCCTGTGAAAAAGAAGTGGGTTCTTTCTGGATAGTGAGTTGAGTAGTGAAGGCTTTGTGTTTGGATGAGAGACGATCATATGATAAGACATTGGAAAGGGAATGAACAGTACCTGTGCTCGGTGAAGATGGTGGTGCAGGTCTTGAGGGGAGGGCTGCCTCAACATGAAAGTCCTGCAAAAATGTTGGGGTTTTGGTAGGACGGGAAGACCGGCGTGGCGGTGATGGTGGCGGAGCCACCATGGAAGGTGGTTCAGTGATATTAGGTGGTGGTGAAGGAACCGGTTGTTCAGTTGAGGGATTAGCGGTGGTCGATGGTGGAGAGAAATTTGGGATAGAGTTATGTGGTGAGTGGGCAGCAGAATTAGTATCATTGGGTGGGACTCTAGAGTTGGAAGAGGATGAAACTGTAGGTTCAATGTCAAAGGACGCCAACTGTGGTTGTGGTTGAAATATGGGCACATGAAGTTGAGATTTTGTGTTTGGGTTGGACTGGAAAGAAAAAGTGTCCTCAAAGAACAATACATCTCGCGAGACAAACACTTTATGCTCGATTAGATCATAGACTCGATAACCCTTTTGACCGTTAGGATAACCTAGAAACAGACACTTAGTTGCACGAGGATCAAATTTGGTGGGTTTGGTAGGGTGAGTAGACGGGAAACACAAGCAACCAAATACTCGTAAATGTGAATAATTTGGAACCTTGTTAAACAACTTTTCGAAGGGTGTTTTGCCTTGAAGAAGTGGTGTAGGAGTCCTATTGATAAGATAAGCTGAGGTGAGTATGGCATCCCCCCAAAAATGTTTAGGTAAGTTGGCTTGGAAAAGCAATGCTCGAGCAACATTAAGTAAGTGCCTATGTTTACGTTCAACAACACCATTTTGTTGTGGTGTGTTGACGCAACTAGTTTGGTGAATTATTCCCTTTGATGAATAAAAGGCTTCAAGCTTAAACTCGGGACCATTGTCACTACGCACAACTTTAACCCTTTTTGCAAATTGATTCTCAACCAATTGAATAAAATTAATTAGGAGATTTCGGACTTCTGACTTATGCTTCATCAAATACACCCAAGTGCTCCTAGTGTAATCATCAACTATTGTGAGAAAATATTGTGCACCAGAAAGTGTAGGAACATGGTACCCACCCCAAATATCAACATGGATTAAATCAAAAGGATACTCACTTGAGATTGTACTTAACGGAAATGACATTCTGGTTTGTTTGGCCAAAGGGCAAATAGAACATTTGCTTGTATCACAAGCTTTATTTGCAGAAAATGGAAATAATAAAGAAACTTTGCTTGAAGGTTGACCAAGACGTTGGTGCCAAAGGTTGGGTGTATGACTGTCAACGGAATTGCATGTTCCTTTCTGTGCTTGGTTGAGGCAGTAGAGTCCCTCTCTCTCAGTTCCCATCCCAATCATCTTCCCCGATCATAGGTCCTGTATGACACAAAGTTGTCTGAGAAAGATGGTGACATAAAATGAATCAAGTGCTAACTTGCCAACAGAGATTAAATTTAGATAGAAGAGTGGCACACATAAGACATTATGTAGAATGAACTGAGGAGAGAAAACCACTTTGCCAATATGACTAACTTGGGCCGAGGTACCATCCGGTAACTTAACAAAACGATTGTGAACAATTGTCAAAGAAGTGAGAAAAGTAGGAGTACAGACTATATGATCACTAGCACCACTGTCCAATATCCAAACACTTGCTTTGCCATGTTGAGGAAAACATAAAGCTTTACCTGAAAGTTCCTCATAATTGGGGATATTACCGACTTGGTTGGCTGTGGCAATCTTGTTCTTACTCAACAACTCAACAAGCTGCTTGCAATCTTCTTGTGAAAACGGAAAGTTGATTCCATCAAATTTCTTGTCATCCATGGAAACAACATGATTTCCTTTTGAGCTTCCCTGTCCTCCTTCTGCAGCAGCCTTTCTCCTTCTACAATAATCATAAGTGTGGCCTTTCCACCCGCAGTAAGTACACTTGAGATGAGCTCTGCAATTTTTGGTTCTATGATTAGTCTTGTGGCACTTTTCACATCTAGCTTCGCCGTCTCCCAAATCAAGGTCTCGACTTCCCTTTTTGACGGCAAAAACAGCCGCCTCTGGTTGAATAACTGCTTTCCCATTCGAAGCCTCTGCTTGCTTCTCATGCCGCAATGCCATTGAATATGCTTTGTTCACAGTTGGTAGTGGATCAATTGCCACTGTGTTGCTTCGAATTGCAGCATAGTTGTCGTTGAGTCCCATTAGAAACTTCATGGTCTTTTGGTTCTCCATGTACGACTTAAGCTCTTTGCTTGCCTCACAGCTACAAGGTGGAATCTCACAAATTGCATCCCTCTCATCCCAGAGGCTCTTGAGTCTGGTGAAGAAGGACGTCACTGATCCGGTTCCTTGCTCACATTCATGGATTGCATTTTCTATGTTGAATAGTTGGACAGTATTGGTATGAGAAAAACGCTCCTGCAACTCAAGCCACATGTCTCTTGCATTCTTGCAATGAATCACGCTGCCAGAAATCTCTTTCGACATTGATCCTAGCAGCCATGTCTTGACTAAAGTGTTGCAGCGATCCCACTGCTGCTGTTCTTCAATCCTGTTGGTTGGCCTCTGAATGGATCCATCAACTAACCCCTTCTTATTCTTGATTGTCAGAGCCATGCTCATGGATTGAATCCATGGTGTATAGTTGTCTTCCATCAAGGATTGCGATACAAGTACTGCACCAGGCTGATCCGAGTGATGGAGAAATAAAGGGTGGTTGGGATTCTCCCATGGTTCTGGTGTCCTTGTTGAGGCTGAGGCCTTCTCATGCTCCAGCTTCTGATCGTCACCTCCTGCCATGGATGGTTTGTTTGTTTTTCACGTTATGCCTCAGAACGAACGCTTTGATACCATAAAGAGAAATAGAATGAGAAGAAAATTGATTCTTGATTGATGCTATATCAGTTTACATGTTTTATACATCTCATTTACATACCCGATCCACAATTATGGCCTAGGATCAAGTTCTAATATATACACAATTGACTCATTGCTATTTTACAGAATCAGTTAACTGATATGGTGGGATTCTTTCCTTTGTCAGCTTCTTTCCTTCAGCAATTCTTTCCTTTGACAACTTCTTTCCTTCAACAAATCCATTCAATATGATAGCAAATCCATTCAATATGAAAACAAAGAGTGCATTGATACCATTTTTTTATGAAAACAAAAATAGCATGCCTCAATTGGGAGGATGGAGATGAGAGTTGGCAGTTGGAAAGGACGATGAGAGCTTAAAGTTAGAGAAGATATCGATGTTCCTTTTGGGGTTTGGCGTGTTCTTCTGTTATTTTTTTTTCCTTTGATCGAATTAATAGAACACTCCTTATTCTGTTATTCTTCTTCCTCTTTTATATTTTTTTAGTTTTTGTTGATTTTTTTTTTTGATCGGGTTAGTTGTTAGTAACTCACACACCCATGCAGTGGTATCCCAGCGCCAGGACACCTGCACCGACATTGCGGCGAAAGCCTGGCAAAGCCAGACTAATCCACTGCACCGCAGACGCACGAACCCAAAGGGTCCCTCAAATCTGCTGGTCACGGGATGGAGCTGGGATTCGAACGCTAGACCTGGGGGTTCCAGACTAGGCCATTCGACCAACACACCACACCACGTGGTTAGTTTTTGTTGATTTTGATTTTTCAAATTTAATTTTGTTTTTTCTTTTAATGAAGAAAAGTTTAATTTTAGATTAGAAAATGTAATGCCATGTCATTTGACAAGTCAGCCTGTTGTATGTTGACATCATTCAAACAATAAATCTTAACCATTGAATATTTTTAAATCTAATGGTTCACAAGATGTGTCAAAATTTGTGTAAAAAAATGTGTCCCTTGATCCGGACCCATAATTTTTATTTTCTTTCAATTATTATCATGCATGAAACCTGTACAATCTTAAGAATTTTGTTATTCAAAATTGCTAGCTAGTCAATATTGTTGAAAAATAATCAAGAACACATGAAGAGGAACCCAACTAGGTTTATAACTACATTGTTGTTATTTTCACTCTATTAGTTATCATGAAACAACATACACAATCATAAGGATTTTGTAATGCAAAATTGCTAGTAGTCAAGCTTGTAGAAGAAGATTCCAATTAGGGTTTATATATATCATACTAATTTTATTTATTTTCTTTCTATTAATTACCATGAAACAAATATGTGAAGAATTTTGTAATGCATAATCACTAATAATCAAGCTTGTCATGAACTCATGATAAAGATTTCAACTTGAATTTATAACAAAATTAAAAGCTATTAAACATATTCCAACTATAGTTCCTTTTCTAATATGGATGTCTTTTTAGTCATTTCATTTACCCATATAATCTGATTTTAAATGTAGAAAAATTGGAATGTGTATTAAGTATTTAGGGATGTGTTAATAAAATTTCTCTATAATAAATTGAATGCATTAAAATGTTTTGGTGTAGGGTAGTATTAACTGTAGAATCGCTGTAAATCTGTATGTAATTAGGATTTTATTTAATTAGGATATCCTGTAATTATGGAAAGTTTTTTTCCTATTAGAGTTAGACTACTCCTTTGTACTTGTATATATACCCTCATTGTGGGATGACTATAATTATCGAATTAACCCTGAATTGAAGTATTCTTTTCTACTTGGTATCAGAGCAGGTTCAATCCTTTGAACTTGCACTGCATCCTTTGAATCCTGAATCCCGAAGAACACCACAAACCGCTGCGTACCACCACCATTGAAATCAAACCATCCTGAATTTCAAACCACCATCACCCTACCTTTTTTCGGAAAAAGAAGAAAAAAAAAACTTTTTTTTTTTTTCCAAAACATTCATATCCATCTTGAAACCCTAGAAAATCCAATCCTGCGAAAATCCTGAATTCCTCAATGGTGCAGCGAAAATCCTGAATTCCTCAATGGTGCAATCAGAGAAACAGGCTATGGGGCATTCGGTAACTACCGAATTTTCTGTTATGGCTCAACGCAAACAGGGTCCTCCTCTAGGCTTCTCAGGACCTTTTCCACGCCGTCCTCTAGGTAAACCAAATCCATATGCAAACAAAAGGTGCATTATCTGTGGGGAGTTAGGTCATAGCAAGGAGCAGTGCTATGAAGTGATTGGTTACCCTGATTGGTGGGACTTCACCAAGAAACCGCGAAAGAATCTGGGCAAAGCCGCTGTTGCTACTACAGAGGAAGTTTACCTAGACAATGCCTCCACTAATGTAGCATAGTCAGGTATGAAGGGTAAGGTTACTTTTAATAGTACATGGATAATTGATACAGGTGCATCTGACCATATGACCAATGACCCAAGTCTTGTGAAAAACCTTAGACGTTCCCCTCAAAACGTTGTCTCTACTGCTGATGGTACTCCAACTCCGGTCACCGGAGAAGGTTCTATTGCTTTATCTGATACCTGAACCCTTGAATCTTTCTTAGTTGTTCCATCACTAGCTTATAATCTCCTATCTGTTTGTCAAATTATTTTATCTCTTGCATGTATTGTGACCTTCTATTCGTCTTTCTGTGTGTTTCAGGACATTCTGACTCGACGGATTCTTGGTTATGGTGTTAGAAGGGGGAAATTATACTATCTGGATCTGACAGAGACTGAAAAGAAACATAAGCATCTTTTGGGACAAGCTAATCAGATCAACGGGGTAGAGAATGCGAAGGAAGCTGTATGGTTATGGCATCGCCATTTAGGTCATCTATCCTTTAGTTATCTTAAGAAGCTGCAACCTCATTTGTTTTCAGTTGTTAGTGAGTTGGATTTCCACTGTGACATTTGTGAACTGGCCAAGAGTCACCGTATTTCATATTCACCAAGTATAAATGTTAACGTTAGTGACCGAGGGGTCTCTAGTTAGCTTTAGAGAGAGAGAGAGAGAGAGAACGACACAAGAAGTATAGTGGTTCATTTCCCGCCTTAGCGGGAAACTACGTCCACTTGAATGTTTAACTAGTGTGTTCGGGCCTTGCGGCCCAAAGGGATTACATGAGATGTAATGAGATGTGGAGTAAGTGAGAAGGAGTCTCCTTTTATAGGGGAAGGAGGCTCCCTCATTTACATTTTCTTAGATGTGGGACTCAAAGTCACTATTCTAGTCTAGAAAAGCATATTGTAGAGGCAACTTGGCAAGGCCGGAAAGGTGGCTTCCCGGCGACGGATTTGCGACTTCCGGATACCGTAGTGTAGCTTGAACATAAGGCTACAAGATGCAAGTCTCGGTTGGGTCTCACCATGGCTTGTGGATGTCCCAAAGAGGGTGTTACTTATGCTTGGTGATGTAGCAAATCCTCCATGCATAATGAGAGGTATCTACAAGTCCCCGAAGTCCCCGAGTAAGAGGAGCTTCTTGGTTGGGGAGTTATAAACATGAAGTTACCAAGTATAAGTAAGCAGGCGGCACGGAGCCCCTACAAGTCCCTGAACACCGTAAGCAAGAAGGGACCCGTTTAATCCTGCACAATGAGATAAAAAAGAAAACGCGCATATGTAGAATGCTTGTTGTATTGGTTATTGTTCGTATTAATGGAATGCGAAAAAAATTCGATTTGTAGTGAGCAACAAATGGTAGAAGAATTCAATATTCCATTAATGTGTATGAACATGTAAAATGTTGGTAGTTGTATATGTGGATCTTATGGCCATATAACACGCACAATAGAGAGTGGCAAGTGTAATGGGTGTCCAAAGTAATTTTGTGGGAGTAGTCCCGGTGACATAGAACGAAGCGTTTGTGAACTTGGGGCTTAAGTAAAACATGTTGGACATGATCAAGCAAGTTGGGTTGTTCGAGCAAGTTGGGTGTAGTTGAGTGTGTAGGCGCTGTGCGAGCATGCGAGGCGTGGCCCAAGCGCAAGTCGTGGCCATACTCGATACCCAAGCGAGTCGTAACCCGAGCAAGTCGTTTATCCGAGCATGTTTTAGTAAGTCGTAAGTGTCACAAGCTTCTAGATAAGTGTCACATATTTATTTAATTGAGTTGCAATTAAGTAGTAGCATGGCATATGTGTATAGCATGTACTTGTAGTAAAGTTGCTAATAACATGTTGTAGGCATGCTTAATGGTCATGGAGACATGTATAGACATGGCAATAGCTCTAATCGCAAGAGCGGAAAAGGTAAGATATGGTTACTTATCTTGTGCCAATTTGGAGGCTAGCGGAGTTGGCCAAGCATGACGGTCCATTGCTTGTGGCGGATAAAGTGTTCCGATAATGCATGTCAACTCGTAGTTGAGGTTGAATGCTCAATAGAAATAGTTTTGCATTTCCTTGAAACACAATAGATGATTAGTACACAAATTAGTACACAAGTATGTACAATCAACACTAGTATTTTGTATATATATCTTGATAAAATTGTAAGCAAAGTGTACAAGCAATGTAGTGGTTGATGACAAATAACTTGCACATATAGAATGTGTGTGTATGGAAATAATGTGCCTTAAAAAACTGGCAGCTAGCGGATCAGGCCACTTGATGACATTGTACCAAACTATCAATGACAGAGTTCTCGTGGATGCTAGCAATGCTTCATGATATGCAGACTTTGGTAATTATGATATTTGATATCAATGATAAAAGAGTGAAGCAGCATGGGCATAGAAGAGACGAGATTGGTGTGATCATGCTAGGGGTTATGCTTGACCTATATGTCAATTTGAGTATTATGAGCCAACATGCAGCTTTGTAGCTTTGACTTAAAGAAAGATGGTCATATATAGTGATAAGATGATTATGAGCATGTGAGATTAGCATTTGAACAAGTGTCTTTGCATGCTTGTATGCTGACTAATTGATGTGTCCCATATTTGTTTGCACTTGGGCGGTAGGAGCACATACATATAAACATAATGTGAAGGTATGTATGTGAAGGCAGAAAGTAATTAAACATGTATATGTATGTGCACGTAGTGTGTCTTCCGAACCCATTATCGAGACATGTGGCTAGCGGACATGCACCAAACATATATGTGTAGGCTACGTACGTGGCTATGTATGCATAAGTGAGATACACGTTTGCAGAGTTGCACACGTGTGTTAGGTACTCAAGCTATATGATTGCAATTTACAGATGGCCAATTGCAGTACGTAGTGGTTATATTTATAAATGATTAAGAAACCAGTCGAAGTCAAAGAAGCTTATCTTCGGGCTGGAGACGTGCGCGGATTGCTGAGGGCTG
Organism: Rosa rugosa; assembly: GCF_958449725.1. Taxonomy (NCBI): domain Eukaryota; kingdom Viridiplantae; phylum Streptophyta; class Magnoliopsida; order Rosales; family Rosaceae; genus Rosa; species Rosa rugosa. The sequence continues at coordinate 50,739,381 of NC_084821.1, read as the reverse complement.
ACTGACCTCAGGTCCAATTTGATCAAATGGAAGTGCAGCGGTCGCCGAAGAGTGGGCGGTGAGTGAGGTGAGAGCTCCAGGCAACGAAGTTCTCGTCAGCGGCTCTCCTGGCAGTGGAGGTTTCGTCAGCGGTGGCCGGCGGTGTTTTGGAACTCAGCGGTGATAATGGATTTCACAGCGGGCTTGGAGTTCAGCGGAGTTCACCGCAGGCTTGGCTTGCTAGCGGAGGAGTTCGGCGGTGATGGGTGAAGCCTTTGTGAACCTCGGTCAGCGGTGAAGGGTGAAACCCAATGTTGAAGTTCAGAGGAGGATCTCAATGATGGATCCCGGCGGAGCGGAGCTTGATTTGGTCAGCGGAGCTTGTCCGCTAAGCTTTGGTCAGCGGTGCTCTGTCCATGGCCGGCGGAGGCAGGCTAGCGAAGACAGTCTGGTGGAGCGGAGACAGTCCGGCGGAGCGGAGACAGTCCGACGGAGTTGGCTAGCGGGGTTTGGATGGCCGAACTCGTGGTGGAGTTCAGCGGAGCTGGGTTTTGTCAGCTGCGGTCTTGGTTGGCGGAAGTTGCGGCCAGCGGAAGAAAAGTGAGCTGAAGTGGCTCTGGCCGGCGGTAGCTGAGTTGTGTAATTGCAATCGAAGACGAAGGTGGGTGTAATTGCAAAAAGAAGGCAGAGTGGCCTAAGTAATTCTCTGGGTGTCCAGAGAGAATTGGCACCAGAGATTTTTTTTTTTTTTTAGGTTCAGCGTTGACTAACCTTGTCAGCGTTGACCAGACGTTGACCGGCCCCTGATGGGCGTTGACCCGCCCGCTTGGCGTTGACCAAGTGTGATCAGCACCCTGCCGGCGTTGACCAACCATATCCAGCGTTGACTAAGCATTGACCGGCCCCTATTTGATGTTGAACGAGCGTTGACTCTACACTTTCGGGTCAAAGTTCGTGGTAGGTGACGAAGCCTTTGTGTTGGCTTCCCACAGACGGCGCCAATGTTAACGTTAGTGACCGAGGGGTCTCTAGTTAGCTTTAGAGAGAGAGAGAGAGAGAGAGAGAACGACACAAGAAGTATAGTGGTTCATTTCCCGCCTTAGCGGGAAACTACGTCCACTTGAATGTTTAACTAGTGTGTTCGGGCCTTGCGGCCCAAAGGGATTACATGAGATGTAATGGGAAGTGGAGTAAGTGAGAAGGAGTCTCCTTTTATAGGGGAAGGAGGCTCCCTCATTTACATTTTCTTAGATGTGGGACTCAAAGTCACTATTCTAGTCTAGAAAAGCATATTGTGGAGGCAACTTGGCAAGGCCGGAAAGGTGGCTTCCCGGCGACGGATTTTCGACTTCCGGATACCGTAGCGTAGCTTGAACATAAGGCTACAAGATGCAAGTCTCGGTTGGGTCTCACCATGGCTTGTGGATGTCCCAAAAAGGGTGTTACTTATGCTTGGTGATGTAGCAAATCCTCCATGCATAGTGAGAGGTATCTACACTAAATAAAAGTCCTGTTCCTTTTATGAAGATTCACTCTGATGTCTGGGGTCCTGCGAAAATTCCTTCTCTTTCTGGAGCTTGGTATTTTGTAACGTTTATTGATGATTGCACTCGCATGACATGGGTGTCATTACTGAAGAATAAGAGTGATGTATTTGGAATGTTTACCGAATTTCACAAAATGGTGGCAACTCAGTATCAACAATCCATCAGAGTGTTTCAATCTGACAATGGTGGAGAGTTTGTGAATGACCTTATGATTGAGTTTTGCTGGTCACATGGAATTCGTCATCAAACCTCCAATTCTTATACTCCTCAACAGAATGGTTTAGCAGAACGGAAGAACAGGCAGTTGATAGAAGTTGTTCGTGCTTCCTTGTTTGGCATGAATGTACCTTGGTCCTATTGGGGAGAAGTAGTGAAATCAGCAGCATATCTTATCAACCGTACTCCTTCACGGGTGATTGAGTTTCAGAATCCTCATCAGAAGCTTCATACACTTTTGACCATCCCTTCTATGCCTAATTTGGAGCCCCGGGTGTTTGGGTGCACAGCTTATGTTCATATTCCCAAGCCTCAAAGCAACAAGCTTGATCCCCGTGCCCGTAAGTGTATATTTGTTGGTTATGCTGACTTCCAGAAGGGTTATCGATGTTATGATCCTCTTACTGGCACTTTACATGTCTCTCCTGATGTTGCTTTTCGTGAATCCGAGCCTTATTACTTAGGGGGAGCTTCGCAGTCTTCCCTTCAGGGGGAGAGAGGTTGTGAAGGGAATTCTCGTTCTATTATTGATTTTGATGCCTTTGAAGACTTGGAAAATTTGGAGGAACGATTTGAAGGTAGAAATTCTGAAATAGAAAATACAGTTGCCGAACAGAGCATTGTGAATTCCGAAACAGAAAATGCAACTGCTGAACAGAGCGTTGTGAATTTAGAAACAGAAAATGCAACTGCCGAACAGAATGTTGCGAATTCCGAGACAGAAGAGACGACTTTTCTGGATAGTTTGAATCAAAATCAAGACGTATCTGAAGCTCACACACGTTGTGAATTCCGAGACAGAAAATGCAACTGTCGAACAGAGTGTTGCGGATTCCGAGACAGAAGAGACGACTTTTCTGGATTGTTTGAATCAAAATCAAGACGTATCTGAAGCTCACACACAAGATATTCCCCCTTCTGCATCACCAACTGAAGATCCCGGTCAGAATGATCCACCTCAGGTACCCCTAAACTTTAATGAGTCTTCTGGGTTAGAAAGTGTCAAACCTAGGAAATCACAAAGGGTGACCAAGGGAATTCCTAAGAAACAATATGAACCAGATATCAAAACCAAAGCTAAATACCCTATAGCTAATTTTATGTCTAACCATAGGATTTCTGGGTCATATGCACTTGTTGTTGATCAATTATCTACTATATCTATTCCTAGTAACGTGCAGGATGCATTGACGGATCCAAAATGGACAAAGGCGATGAATGAAGAATTGGAAGCTCTTCAAAAGAATGCAACATGGGAGCTAGTACCTATGCCGGTTGGAAAGAAGACTGTAGGATGTCGTTGGGTATTTACTGTGAAGCTTAATGCAGATGGAACTATTAATAGATACAAGGCGAGGTTAGTTGCCAAAGGATATACACAACGCTATGGGATTGATTATGAGGAGACTTTTGCACCTGTGGAAAAGATTAATACTGTCTGGATTCTAATCTCACTTGCAGCAAACAAAGATTGACCCTTGCACCAGTTTGATGTGAAGAATGCGTTTCTTAATGGGAATTTGGAGGAAGAAGTGTACATGGATGTGCCCCCAGGTGTTAAGAATTACCCAAGTGACGTTGGCAAGGTGTGTAAATTGAAAAAGTCTTTGTATGGCCTGAAGCAGTCTCCAAGAGCTTGGTTTGGAAGATTTTCAAAGTCCATGAAAGCATTTGGATACAAACAGAGCAATTCTGGCCATACCTTGTTTATCAAACGCAAGAATGGTAAGATTACAGCTCTTATTGTGTATGTTGATGACATGATTGTTACAGGGAATGATTGGAAAGAGATGAATGAATTGCAAAAGTATCTGTCAAAGGAGTTTGAAATGAAGGATCTGGGACAACTGAAGTATTTTCTGGGTATTGAAGTTGCAAGGTCTAAGAAGGGGATTTTGCTTTCACAAAGGAAGTATGTCCTTGATTTACTTGCTGAAACGGGGATGCTGGACTGCAGACCAATGGAGACACCCATTGAGATAAATCACAGACTTGCTATTTATCCTAATCAAGTTCCAACTGATATAGGGAGGTATCAACGTCTTGTAGGAAGGTTGATTTATTTTTCACATACTAGACTTGATATTGCTTATGTTGTAAGTGTTGTTAGTCAATTTATGCATTGTCCTAGTGAAGAGCATATTGATGCAGTCTTTCATATTTTGAGGTACTTGAAGATGGCGCCAGGTAAAGGGTTATTGTTTCAGAAAAAAGATGAATTGGAAGTTGTTGGGTATGCAGATGCAGATTGGGTTGGTGAAAAAACTGACAGACGTTCTACATCTGGGTACTTTACTTTTGTTGGAGGGAACCTTGTTACTTGGCGTAGCAAAATGCAGAAAGTCGTTGCCAGATCAAGTGCAGAAGCTGAGTTCCGAGGTATGACACATGGAGTCTGTGAAATGTTGTGGATTCGTAATGTCTTGAAAGACCTGGGTTACAAGCTTAAAAAGCCTATGGATTTGTATTGTGCTAATACAACTGCCATTGAGATTGCACATAATCCAGTTCAGCATGATAGAACAAAGCATGTGGAGGTTGACTGTCATTTTATTAAAGAAAATCTTGACAGAAAGATTATTATTCGCTTTCCATTTGTAAACTCAGAGGAGCAATTAGCTGATGTTCTTACTAAAGGAGTGTCCAGGAAGGTATTTGACAGCTCGGTTGACAAGTTGGGCATGATAAACATATATGCACCAACTTGAGGGGGAGTGTAGAATCGCTGAAAATCTGTATGTAATTAGGATATCCTGTAATTATGGAAAGTTTGTTTCCTATTAGAGTTAGACTACTCCTTTGTACTTGTATATATACCCTCATTGTGGGATGAATATAATTATCGAATTAACCCTGAATTGAAGTATTTTTTTCTACTTTAATTGTTTGAAAGTTATGAGACATTAGACACAAAATCCATAGATCATTATGTGAGTTTGATTTTCGATCTTAAGAAAATTTATTATGTAATATTAGAGGTAGTTAAGTTAGAGACAATATCGCCTTTCAAAAAAAAAGTTAGAGACAATATCAGTGTAATCTCCACGCTTGTCCATTATTTATTATAACATTAGAGTATCCAATCATGTTCTTCTTATTTGATCCAATTAGGTCCTCTCTTGACATACCCCATCTGTAAATTTTGTTGCCTATATATCCATGTGACATGGTCGCATGTGAGAAGACGTGTTGAAGAAATGACATAATTATCTAGTTGTTGTTGTTTACCATACATGCCTTGTCTAATATGTTCTTGATCCGTAAATTTATTGCCTATAGGAATAATGTGTTGACGAAGTGCCAGAGGTATCTACCACACATGCCTAATATGATAGGAAGAGGAGAGGATTCTCTCCTGAACTCATTCGGTCATTCCCCTCCTAACCTATCTAAGCTTTTGACTAGATAGTGATACTTGTATTAAAAAAAATAATGCAACGACTCAAATTGTTTTTTCACTTGTTTTCACTTTATCACTTAGAATCATACGCCTGACAAAGGAGACCAACACTTTGGTTGGCTTTCTTCCACTAAGGATGTAGTTCCACTAAGGGCTTTGTTCTGGGGGTACTGTTAGAGGAGGCGAGCAATGTTCTCATGTACTCCGTTGAGTCTGGTGCAGTGTCTGGTGTCTGGTGTGGTGGTCCTCGTTGATCATCTCTCAAGTCTTGCTCGCTTCTTGTGGAGGCATTGAATTTCTTCGGAGCTCGACTACGTTTTCTTGTTGACGGAGGAGGTGTGGGGTTTTGGAGTGGCCTATCGGTTTTTGACTAGGTGGGGATGATCGTGGTGTAGCGGTTCTTCTGGCTGCGACTTGTTTCTAGGTCAGTCCCAAGGCGGGTTCTTTTTCGATAGATGAGGGACAATGTCGGCCACCGGAGCATGAAAAAAGTATATGTACTGATTTAATTCGCCTTGCAAGGCTAAGTTTACGTTTACATTGCAATAGAGAATGTATGTAATACCAAAATATAGAACTATAGTTCAGAATTTTACAAACCAAAGAAAAGAAAAGGGAGTTCAATCCTAACAGCTAAGCAAAGATTAATTTTAAGACCAACATTCTTCATGAAGTAGCTCTATTATTGTAAGTTCTCTGCGATGGCCACTAGGCTTTAAGGTAAGTCCCATGAAGGATGTGCAGAACATGAAAAAAGCATATGAACTGATTAATTTTTTGCCTTGCAGGCTTAAGTCTACATGTACATTGCAATAGATAATGTATGTAATACCAAAATATAGAACTAGAGTTCAGGATTTTATAAACCAAAGAAAAAGAAAAAGGAGTTCAATCCTAACAGCAAAGCAAGGACTGATTTTAAGACCTTCATTCTTCATGAAAATAGAATATGCTTTAAATAAGTCTCTCTTCGATCTTTGTCGCATTTACTAAGCGCATTTTTGACAGTGAAAGCGAATTTTTCAGTTAAATTATCGAAAAGTTAAATTTGGTTAGCAAATTTTTAATTTTTGCTCCAACACTGTTTATCTTTTAGTTATTTTCTCTCTCCTCTCTAGTTAAATTTAGCTAGAGATGTTAGAGCAACTTTAGCAGACTCTCTATTTAATTTGGCTCCTTAGCTAGTTTGGAGAGCATGTTTAGCTTTTTATATATTTTAGTAGTTGCGCACCAGACTTTTAAGTGGCTCTCCATTATAACTTTTAGCTATCTCGCTCCTAAATATAGAGAGCGAGATGAGGCTCTTTATAATTTAAAACATTCCTTTTGAGTTATTTTATATAATTTATAAATACATTTAAACTATTTAATCTTCATTAAAAAAATAATATAAATTCAAAACTAGTTAAAGTAGAGAGCATTGATTGTAACGCCCCAAACTACACCTCATCTAGGCCTGGCAATTCAGCCCATGACCTGTTAACCGCTCATTAACCGCCCGCTAAAAACCCATTTATTTCCGCCCAATAACTTAACGTGTTAACGGGCTGCCAACCCGTTAACAACCCGTTAGTTAACGGGCGGAAACGGGCTGCACGACGGAACCCATGGAGCCCAGTTAGAAGAAAAAAAAACAGTCTGACACTCTAAGCCTTGCTTCTCTCGCAGTCGCAGATCACTCTCCTCTTCTCCACTTTAGCCGCCCAAAACTCTACCCATATCTATGCCGCCACTCTTAGCCGGCGCTGCCAAAGAATTCGCCGACGAGCTTGGCTTCTTTCACTTCTCGCAACTCTTCATCTTCAGCTTTGGGGTGGCTCCATGGTGAGTCATGCTTGTTCTGTTTCATTTATGTTTTCTTAGCTTTCTTTCTATCGATCTCTGTATTGTTTGTTTTCTGGGATTTGCGAACTGGTGGGTGTTTGTATTTTCTGGGATTTGCGAACTAGGTTATGTGTACTTGACCTTATATATATATAAAGTTTTAATGTTTTGCAAATTGCAAGCTGGCTTTGGAGTTTGGAGGTCGAATCAGAAGAAGATTCATAACTTGTCTTATCTCTCCTCTGTTGATATAAATCTTTACTATTTGGATCTGGGTTTTTTTTATTTTTCTGATGTGCCAATATATATGGATTTTTCTGAGGTTTGCATATTTTTCTGTATTGTTCGAATCTCATCCTACGATTGTTGTTCAAAGTTTTGGTAATCGTCTCATTCATTACTTTCTGGCAGCCTATTTGGTATGTGCTTGCTCTCTCTGCAGCTTAGAAGGTTTATTCAATTTGGTTCCTTTGGTATGTTCTTGTTAGTTTGATTTATGCCTATGGATGAAACCCCATCGGTTTGTAAAGAAGGCTCTTAGTTAGCAAAATGACAACATCGACCAATTCCAATGCTAACTTGGCAAAACAATAGGGTGAACTCTACAAAGTTGCAACTCGTCCTAGGAACAATTAGAAGTTACTCATTACTATTAGCTATCCATCAGTTGCCCGGTACTCACTCCTCAAAATTTTCCGAAAGATTGCTATTACTTGTTTTGCTGCTATTACTTGATAAAGTGATAAAAGCCGTAAAACTGAAGTTCTTTTATCAAGAATCTGTATGTGCATGGCTAGTTTTGAAAAATATGTATATACATTCCACTGTAGGAATTGGGTTATTTAAAGTTGGTTCTTGAATATTTTGCTAATCATGGTTTTTTTTTCTTCTTTTTTCTTTTGGGTGTTCAAAGTTTCAATCTTGTTTGTTGTTTAGGATTGGGGTTTCTGATATATGCAATTTCTCTTGTGATTTTGTGAATTGGATTGTGATATTGCCCAATTGGGCTCTGATTTATGTTATTGCCTGCTACTGTTCAAGCATTGCTATGTACTCGAGATTGGATTTTCGGTAAAAAAAGGTAAATTCTATATCACTTGGTTATTGTATTAGCTTCTTATCTTTTCATCATGTGAATATTTATTTTAATTTGCCTCTCTTTCTTTTTGTGTAATTTAGACCAAGACCGAACTGATTTGGAGCAACTTACTGAAGATGTGTTGGATTTGACATTGGACGGACAAGGCCACACCAACTAAAGACTTTTTTTAGTTTCATGTAATGATTTGCTTTGAATTTGTAATATTTTCGTTTCAAGTAACATTGGATTTAACCTATTATGAGAATTGTGAATCTAATATGATTTAATCTTGTCTTCTGTTGGCTTATATATTGAAGAAAACTTTATGGATGAATTTCAACTTCTCTTTTTCAGCAGGATCTAAATGGGTTGAGAGACTGAAAAAAACCACTAAAAACTAAAATATTCTATGAAAGCATATTTCTTCCATCCTGTACAGCCGAGCACTGTTATAGTGTTATAGTATTCAATTCTTAATTTGAATATCTTCTCTAATTCTTTTGTAGAAAATTCATAATAATTAATAACCAGGCTAGTTTGGTGTCACAGACATTTTCAATGGGTAATGGGTTGGAAACGGATTAAAAAAAAAAGAAAAAAAAAAAGGAAATTGATTAGAAAAGAATTTTTAAAATGGAAAAAAAAAAAAAAAAACCTTAGCGGTCTTAACGGGTTCCAACAGGTAACCCGCGAACCCGTTGGGCTCAACCCGTTATAACCCGTTATCTTAACGGGTTATAACGGGTTAAGCCCGTTAAGACCGCCAACCCATTAAGCCCGCCCGTGACCGCACTGTTGTCAGGCCTGTTAACGTCTAAAAGTTCGGCGGTAGCTGAACCTTTGTTAACGCTGATCCGGTGGGCGGATCGATACTTGTGATGCTCTCAAAGCTTCCGCTACCTGTCAAGTAAAATACAAAAGGCGTCAGAGGGAGACCGCGCTTGGCGGTCTTCAACTCTCCGATGCCTAAGTTAGTCAATGTATTTATGTTGACAAAGTAACAGTAGGTAAGTATTGAATGCGTAATTAATGAAGAGAGATGAGAGAACCTTTTATAGGTGAGGAAGAGGAGGTTCTTCTCTTTGTTTTTGATGTGGGACTGAAGTGTTTCAGTTCCCAGCTCTGGGAGCTACTGATGCCATTTTGGCATGGCGCGTGGCGGCGCGTCGGCGGTGATCTGGGGGTGATCCGACGCTGAGGTTGTAGCCCGCCTGGCGGTGTACCTGTATGTCATTCCTTTGGTTGGAATTAGTACTTTTAGCGGTACAATGAGCGTGGCCCATTATAGCTAATTATGCTTGCAAATGTACATGTATGTACAAGTCCCCCAAGTCCCCAGTCAAGGAGGGCAATCTTGGTTGGGGAGTTGTTCGGCAGTTTGAAGCGTTTTCTTCCGCTAGACTTGCAAGAGCATAATTAGCGTCAGTGCGTTGTCAACCATGGACTTTAGTGAGCAAACGCTTTATACCCTTTCGGGTGGGCCCCTGCTAGGCCCCCCAAGGAGTCCCCCACTCCCCGGCCAAGGTAGACCTCTGGATGGTCGGCGAATTGTTTGTTGAGGAGCAGCTGCACGGAGTAGAGGGTGTTGGGTAGCGAACCCAATCTTAGTACCCGAGTGACGGGGGTCAACGTGCCTGATCAGGGCCGTCGTAGACTGTTGACAAGTCCCCGTGTCCCGTAGGGACCGTCTTACCGTAACGCCGCGTGGCGGTCGTTTGTCAGAGTGAGGCGTGGCCTCGGGATCCGCCGCTGGCGGATATCCCCCCGCTGACTGTAGCAGGAAGCAGTGTCCAGTAGACGTGCTTAGCGGTATGTTATTGAGCGATATTGCTCTGAACAATCGTATGCTGTTTGCAAGATGACCTGAAGGTTTCCCGCTGGAAAAATGGCGAGGGTGAAGTTCCGCTGGCGGGGTTTCGATCAGCGGAGACTTCGTCACTTGGAAGATGACAAGGGAGAAGTTCCGCTGGCGAGGTTTCGCTCAGCGGAGACTTCGTCACTTGAAAGATGACAAGGGAGAAGTTCCGCTGGCGGGGTTTTGCTCAGCGGAGACTTCGTCACTTGAAAGATGACAAGGGAGAAGTTCCGCTGGCGGGGTTTCGCTCAGCGGAGACTTCGTCACTTGGAAGATGACAAGGGAGAAGTTCCGCTGGCGGGGTTTCGCTCAGCGGAGACTTCGTCACTTGGAAGATGACACGGGAGAAGTTCCGCTGGCGGGGTTTCGCTCAGCGGAGACTTCGGACGGTTGGTGGATTCATCCCAAGTGGTTACTTCCACTAGACGCTTCGTCTGGTGGTGGTTGACACGTGTCCAACCCGTAGAAGGTTAGCGTGCGGAGGCTTGTCTCCTCAGCCTGGCCGTCTTCTCGCCATTAATGCTGGTAATTATGGATTTCGTAACCAAGGCGACGCCTCGGTTAATCCGGAGAGTAAGTGGAGATTTGCGACACGTGTACGGCTGGTGTGTGATGTCGTTTTTGAGCGGACGGCCTAGAATGCGCTGATGTTGATATAAAAGGGGAGGGGGGGAACTCAGCGAGATTTGACACTTTGGTAAAAGCTTCAAACTCACACTCGTCGTCTTCACGCTCTATTAGTCCGAGACTGAAGAAAGAGATTGTCGGAGCTTGGAGATATCGTTCCCGGAGAAACGACAATCTCTCCCACCTAAGAGTACTGCGCACCACCACACCGTAGGCCTCACCACTGAGGTTGGTACTCAGATTCCCTTTTCCCTGTTTCATTGGATCTGCTATTTTCCGGGTTTTGTTGTTTTTGGGATGCTTTCTGCTCTTCTTTGGCGTGCTCTGAGTGTGTAAAGTGGGTTTTGGGGATGGGTTTGGTGTTTTTGACACAGTTGGGATTTCGGGATTTACTAGATGGTAGAATCTGGGTTAAGTGTTTGGAGGTTGTTTGTTCTTGTTTTGGTGTTTTCTGGGTAAACTGCTGCTGATGTTCTTGGCTATAACTGATGTAAGAATAGGCTAGATCTGTGTTTGTGCTAACTGGTGTGGGTTTTAGGGTTTGGGATGGCTAACGTCATAGAGATTTCGAGCAGTGAGGATTCCGGGTCTGACGTGTCGTTCAGCGCGGCGGATAAAATATTTATTGACTCGTTACGTCCGTCTGCCCATGCAGGAACCTCACTGCCAGAACCGCTAGAGGTTGAGCCGCTACAGACCATACCTTGGGAAGTAGTTATGGGTCGTGCTTCACGTTCAGAGAGCTCTAGGGCTGGTGAGGCCGCTGCTGCCAAAAGTAGGTGCGACGAGCGGTTGGCAAGCAACTGCGCTACCAGCGGCTCTGCTGGGGGAGAAGAAAAGGCGGGGGAGGACGCTGAGTCGGCGTGGTTCCTCCAGGATGGCACCCCTGTTGACGAGGCAGGAGGGCGGATGAATGTTGCCGCCGTTAATCGGGTGAAGCGTATGTTTCAGCTGCCGGGTTCGGTGAAGCTGCGCCCGCCGACGGTGGATGAGAAGGCGTCAATTCTCCCGGAGGGGTTTGCCACCGTGCACGAGGCGATATTCCACCAAGGAGTGACACTCCCGCTGGTGCCCAACCTTCAGATTTTGGTGTGCGAGTTTAGCCTTGCCTTTGGGCAAATTTGTCCCAATATGTGGCGGTTGATGCTGGGGCTGAACTTCCTATGGCGGCTGTCTAGTTGTGAAGGGCCAACCGTGGCAGAAGTACTGCACTTCTACGAGTTTGTGTATGTGAAGCGCCAGGGATGCAGAGGGCAAGTGAACTTGAGCCGCCGCCAGGGAGCGCCCAAGCTGATAGAGAATCTAAGGGATTCTATGTCCTACTGGCGGGGGACCTTCTGCGTCGCCACGGAGGGGTGGGAGTATCAGGCTGGGTCCAACGAGGGGGAGCCGACGTTTAGGATTAAGTCGGAGTTTCAACATATCAGAGGTTGTTTGCCGGTCTCCGCTGAACATAGCTGGCGGTATCTCCGATGCGTGGACTTATATCTTTACTAACGATTATTGTGTTTGTGCAGCGGGATTGCGGTATAATCTGACGCGCGAAGAAGAGTGTCGCGTGGCACGTATAAGAGGCTGCTGGCGGAATCGCAATTTGCTGGACTTCCGTCTTCTTAGCGGTTGGGAGTTGCTGGTCGATCAACGACTAACTCGCGCCATTGGTAAGAAATATTTGCCAGTGTTCCTTCGATCAGAGTATCTCAGGCTAACTGGTTGTATATAAATTTTTTTTTTTTTTTTTAGAAACTCCGCCAGGTAACAAAGCGAGCCGCAACGCTTTCGACAAGGCCATGGATCGCGCCGAGATCGAAAACTTCCTGGAGTCGATGTACGTTGAAGGGCTGGCGGCCCAGCAGACTCTGGTGAACCCCGAGACGCTGGCGCTGAGCCCGTCCGAGGTTCCGGTGGTGCTATCCATGCCGCACCACTCCCATCTAGGTGATGACGGCCTGCCGGTCGTTCAGGCGGGGGCCCAAGTGGCTGGCGGGAAGAAGGGATCCGCCACCGCCGTGCCGTAGAAGGAGCAGGTGCCTGCCAACAGGCGCGGCCCTCAATAGGAGAGAGTGGTGCAGCCGACGGAGACTGTCGCTGCTGCCAGGGAGGATCAGCCGGCGAGGGGGTGGAAGCCCACTGCCTGGAACATAGGGGTGCTCCAGAGAAAGCGCCGGCAGGTTGACTCCCCCGTCGAAGAAGAGGAGAATGTGGAGACCATCGGGGCCCGTCAAGCTCCCCCGAAGGCTGCCGTGGTGGAGGGAGAGGCACCAGCCGCCAGTGACTTGGACTCGTTTGCCGCGTATGCGGAGTTTATGATGGATGGTGAGCGGGAGTTCCTCTTCCATCTCTGTGAACGGCTAGGGTTTGGCGGCCTAGCAGGGATCTCGCGCCCAACGGCGATTGACCAGTCGCCCTACAGCTCGGCGTTTGGTCAAATATCCGCAGGGCTGCACAACATGTTCCAGGCGGCGTCGAAGCAGCCTCTGGTCGAAGGAGAGCTCAGGGAGGAAATCCAAAGTCTCCAAAGGGAGCTGGCGGAGGCGAGAGAGAAGCTGGCGGAGGCGGAACGGCGTCTTGCAAAGGCGGATTGTGACGCTGCGGACGCCCGCGGCAAGCTGACGGTGGCCATCCAGCGGGACTTGGAGAGGAATGAACGCGTCTCCAAGTTGGATCAGGACATCGCCCTGCTGCAGGAGCGGGTAGCCGCTAAGGATAAGAAGATCATTATCCTGCAGCGGGAGTCAGCCGCCAGACTGACGGAGGTGAAGCGGCTGGAGGGTCAGGTTGCCCGCCTGAGGGTTGAAGGGAATAACGCCACGGTCGCCGCTGTTGAGGCATTCAAAAAGTCGGCGGAGTATAAGAATGCCCTGACTGAGTCGGCCAAGGCTGGGGCCTTAGCAAACGTAGAGCTGCTGAAGCGGAAGGGCGTCATCGACTTCGCAAAGGCGTCCCAGCCCGATGTGCCTCCGGCCAAGAGTGCCCCGCCGGAGAAGGATGTCGTACCTGCCCCAGCGGAAGGTGCCCGCTCAGGCAGTGGAGAAAGTGGCGCACGCCCGGCGGAAGGGTCTCAGCAGACTCCTCCTCCTACCCAGTCGGAGGTGTCACGTGCTGGCTTCCTGGCGGCGCACACTCGGGCGGACGACACAATAGAGACCCCAAGTCCCACAGCCCGAGGGTTTGATCAAACGAGCCGCGCAGTCCTGCCGCCGCATGCTGAAGCAGAAGATGCCGAGGGCAACCCCTGATGCTGGAACCTTTACTATGTTTCCTTTATTTTTCTTTTGTAGCCGCTGAGGCATAACAACTTGTAAAAAATATTTTGAAATGGAATGAAGTTTTGGAATTTGTGTTTGTTATGATGTGCTTGTACCGCTAGTATTTTGACTTAGAGTTTTCTTTTGTCAATCAATGAAACATTAAAGGAATTAAGATTGGTCCAAGTGCACCACGTAGCGGACGTGGTCCGCTGACGATTGCTGGCGTTGCCAGTTGCCCTCGGTGCTAGACTTGGTAACAATGGTTTGAATAATTCCTCGTTTCATTGATAGTTGATTGATCAGCGTGTACAAAAGTGGGGTAGTACCCGTTGGGTAGCTTCCCTTAGCTAAATATTGAACAAAAATTTAGCTAAGTCAAGATGCTCCTGGGTAGCGGTATGACTATTTGTAGTAATACCGAAGGTGTTCGGTATTCCAAAGGTGGGTCGTCGTGACGCCATCCTTGCCCATTAAGTAGAAGGTTCCTGGGCTAACGACTTCCACAATTTTGTATGGACCCTCCCACGTTGGGCGGAGTTTTGTTGGCGGTGGAATGACTTCCTTCATTACCCAGTCCCCCAGTTGGAGGTTCCGGGCCTTGACTCTGGCGTTGTAGAAACGCGATACCCGCTGTTTGTTTTGCAAGTTGTGCAAATGGGCCTTGTGTCTTTTTTCTTCTAGGAGGTCCCTGTCCAGGTTGATGTCGTCGCTGTTGGTCTCTGGGCAGTAGCCTTCGACCCTAGCGGTAGGTTGAGTGACCTCGATGGGTAGGATAGCCTCTGTTCCGAACATCATACAAAAGGGTGTTTCGCCGGTGGCGGCGGTTGGAGTTGTACGGATGGCCCATAGAACCTCTGGAAGTTTCTCCGCCCACAAACCCTTGGCGTCGTCGAGTTTCTTTTTTAGCAACTTCTTGATTATCTTGTTTGCTGCTTCAACCTGGCCGTTGGTTTGGGGATGGGCGACAGATGCAAAACTCAACTTAGTGCCCAAGTTGGCTGTAAAGGAGATGAGTTCCTTGTTGTTGAACTGCGTGCCGTTGTCTGTAATGATTGTATGTGGGACACCATAGCGGCAGTAGATGTTCTTCCAGAGGAAGTGAATTACCTTGGCGGTAGTTATTGTCGTCAGTGGCTCCGCCTCTATCCACTTGCTGTTGTAGTCGATAGCAACAATGATGTACTTGAACTGGCCCTTGGCGGTTTGGAACTTTTCCATCAAATCGAGGCCCCCATGTGGAATGAATCCATGGGCCGATGATGATTGACAGCGGTTCTGCCGGTGCATGTGGGAGATCTGCAAACTGTTGGCATTTGTGGCAAGACCTCGAAATCTGCCGGGCGTCATCACCAAGTGTGGGCCAGAAGTAGCCCTGCCGCATTGTGCGGTTGGCCAAGGATCTAGGGCTGGAGTGGTTTCCACATTCTCCGCTGTGGATCTCTCCTGGAACAACCTTTCCCTCTTCCGGGGTTAGACAGGGAGGTTGGGATGGGTGAATCCCTGGCGGTAAAGCTTGCCATTCTGGATGTTGTAGCGGGTTGCTCTCCGCTTGAGTTGTCGCGCCTGGACCTTGTCCTCCGGCAATTTCCCGCTGCGCTTGTATGCGATAATCTCGTCCATCCAGCTGGGATTGACCTCAATGTTGAAGATTTCCGCCAGGGTCTTTGTGATACTTGGCCTGTCAAGGCACTCCACTCTTGTGTCCGCTGGACTCTGATGTGGTTGGGCGGTTGCCAGTCTCGCCAATGAATCAGCCTTGGCGTTCCTTTCCCTGGGGATTTGTGTGATGGTGTGAAATTTGAACTTTTTAAGCAACGTCTTGACGTACCCCAAATATGCCGCTAACTGTTGGTCCTTGGCTTGGAAGTTGTCGTTGACCTGGTTAACGATTAATTGAGAGTCACTGAAGATGTTGACGCTGTCAGCCCCTGAGTCAATGGCGAGGAGCAGGCCGGCGATGAGTGCTTCATACTCCGCCATATTGTTTGAAGCTTTGAAGTTGAATTTCAACGCGTACTCTGCGTTCAGTCCCCCGGGTCCTGTCAAGATGACCCCGGCGCCGCTGGCCTTAGCGCTAGCGGAGCCGTCCACATGAAGGTTCCAATCTGAGTGTGGGGGAGCTGCTTCCTTAGCGGTGACCATTTCTATTCCGGGCTCTGTCTCAGTACCGGGTTCTGGCTGACACTCGGTGAGTTCAGCGATGAAGTCCGCCACCGCCTGGCCTTTCATGGCGGTTCTTGGCTTGTAATCTATGTCGAACTCGCTGAGCTCAATGGCCCACTTGCTGAGGCGTCCCGAATGTTTAGGGTTCTGCATTACCTGCCTTAGCGGTTGATTGGTTAGCACATGGATTGTGTGAGCCTGAAAGTACTGGCTGAGGCGTCTGGCGGCAACGATGAGTGCGAGAGCTAGTTGCTCCAATGGAGGATACCTTGTTTCTGCTCCGTTCATGCCTCTGCCGGCGTAGAACACTGGGAGCTCGTCTTGGCCGCCGGACAATGGCGCAGCTTACCGCCGATGCCGAGACCGCTAGGTAGATGAACAGTGTCTCTCCTTGCATAGGGACAAAAAGGAGAGGGACTGCCGCTAAGTATTCCTTCAGTCCCTGGAACGCCGCTTGACACTCTGGGTTCCAGTTGATGACTTTCTTGTGAGTCGTTTTGAGGAGCTTGAAGAATGGGGCACACTTATCGGTGAGTCTGGAGATGAATCGAGAAAGGGCGGTTAACTTGCCCTGGAGGCATTGGACGTCCACCTTATACTCGGGGTCCGCTAGGTCAAGGATGGCCTGTACCTTGTCCGGGTTAGCCTCGATGCCTCGCTCGCTGACGATGTAACCCAGAAATTTGCTAGCGGTGACTCCAAAGAAACATTTTTCTGGGTTGAGGCGCATACTATAGGCCAGGAGAATGGTTACTATGATCTTGAGGTTTGCCACGTGTCCGCTGGCCTTTATGCTCTTAACTAGCATGTCGTCCACGTAGACCTCGATGATTTTTCCCAGATGCTCAGCAAACATGGCGTTCATCAACCGTTGATAAGTTGCACCGGCGTTCTTCAGACCGAAAGGCATGACATTGTAGCAGTAGAGGCCTTTGTCGGTGGTGAAGGTGGTGCATTCCTGGTCGCCGGGGTGCATCTTGATCTGATTATATCCGGAGAAAGCGTCCATCATGCTGAGGAGCTCGTGTCCGGCGGTGGCGTCAACCAGTTGATCAATGCGAGGTAGTGGGAAACTGTCTTTTGGGCATGCCTTGTTGAGATTTTTGAAGTCGACACACATCCTCCACTTTCCGCTGGGCTTCTTGACCATGACCAAGTTAGAAATCCACTGGGGGTAGATGACTTGGCGGATGAACCCAATACCCAGGAGCTTGGCAACCTCCTCTCCAATTGCCCGGTATTTTTCCTCATCAAAGGCCCTCCGCTTCTGTTTGATGGGATAAAAAGATGGTTTGATGGTCAACTTATGTGTGATGATATCATGAGAGATACCTGGCATGTCCGCGTATGACCATGCAAAGACGGCAGCATTGTCACGTAGAAATTGGGTGAGTTCCGCCGCTACCTCTGGGTCTCGCTGGGCGTCTATGCGGACCGTCCGCTCAGGGTGCTCGTCCGAGATGCAGACAACTTTCAACGACGTCTCCGGGTTGACCGGTTCCTTCTTGACATACTTCTTTTCCTCATCCCTAGGATCCTCAAAGATGTTTGGTGGCGGTGCCCGATTACCCACCGTCAGAATTTCATGGCGGCGCGTTGACCGTGCTATAGTCGTTGAATAACATTATCGTGCTAACTGCTGGCTTCCCCTCACACAGCCCGTGCCGTTGGGCGTGGGGAACTTCATGAGAAGTATGTAGCCGGCGATGATGCACTTGAGCTTGTTGAGTGTCGGCCGTCCAATGATGGCATTATACGAACTAAAGCAATCGACAATTATGAATTCCGTATGTACCTCCGCCATACATGGACTAGTGCCAATAACCAGCCGCATGTAGTCTGACCCCAGTGGTTGCGTGACGTCCCCGGAGTAGCTGAGCAGTGGCTCGTGATCCTGAAGTAGTTTCTTGTTCCTCTTGAGGTGGTTGTAGCACCCGCTGAAGATGACGTTGACAGCGGACCCGCTGTCCACCAAGATTCTCCCCACTGAGAATTTGCCAAGAATGGCGTCGACCAAGAATGGGTCGTCATGTGGTAGATCCACCCCGCGTTCCTCCTCCTCTGAGAAGGTAATAGGTTCTCATCCTGATTTTGGGAGCTTGGCGGACCTCTCGTAGCGGATGTTGCAGACCTCCTTTGGATGATTAGCGTGTGCATAGCGCTTTCTTGCCCTGTGGGACATGCTAGTGATTGGGGCACCGCCGTCGATGGTGTTGATACGGCCCAAAGTCTCAACATTGGCGATCACAGGTGGCGGTTGGCGCACCTTGAACTGCTCCATCTTGCCGTCACGGTACAAGGTCTCAATGGCCGTTTTGAGAGCATTGCAGTTGTTGGTATTGTGGCCGCTGTCCTCGTGGTATCTGCGCCACTTGCCGATATTTCTTGGTTTTCCCGTTTTTGGGTATCTTGGTGGGGGTGGCGGTGGGATCTGATCTTTACACTGATTGTATATTTTCTCATATGAGGCCGTGAGGACAGTAAACACTGCATACCGCTGAGAGGACTCCGCCTGCTTGTTGCGGTTATCCCATGGGTTGGGCGGTTGCCTTTGTTGTAATGCTGGTCCCTCTGCTGCTTGTTCTTGTGGTGGCCCTGCTGCCACTCCCTCTTCTTGTCAGTTGGCGGTGCTGAAGGGGTCTTGTTAGCGGTTTCCTGATGACTGGAGGATGGCTGTGTTGACTTTGTTGGAGTTGCTGGTGGTGGCGGTGAGGTTTCTCCATACGTGAGGAATTCCGCTTGGGCGTGGATGACCGCCTCACTCATGACGTGGTCATATGCCGCATTAGGATGATTGTAGTTGAGGTGATAGAGGAATGGCCCTTTGAGAAGTCTCTGCTTGAAGGCCGCCGATGCCATTGTTTTATCTAGGTCACGGCACTGAGACGCTGCCGCCCGCCACCTTGTGACGAATGCCTTCAGTGATTCGTCCGCCCCTTGCTTGACGCCGAATAGCTGACTTGTGTTGTGATGTCCGGCGGACAATAGGATGAACCGAGAGAGGAAGGCGTGTGATAGTGCATGGAATGAGTCAATGGACCCTGGCGGACATTCGAAAAACCAGCTCATTGCCTCACCGTCCAATGTTTCGCTGAACAAGTGGCACAGGGTGGCGTCGTCAAACCCCTTGTTGTTGGTGACCTTCTTGAAGGTGTCCATGTGGACGAAGGGATCAGAAGTTCCGTCGTAATGCGACATCTTTGGGGTTTTTGCGTACGCCGGCCTGATAGCTTGCAGAATCGCAGCGGTGAAGGGCCCAGGCCTGGAGACGAAAAGTGGATTCTGAGTTGGCGCTGGGGCGCCCGACTCTACCCGGATTAATCCCTGCTCCATCTGTTGCATCCTTTCCAATATCTGGACGGTTGCATCGTCGGCGGAACCAACTTGGATATTCCGCTGGACCTGTCTACGCCTTGGCGCAGGTGGATTGCCCTCGGTCCTCGCCCTAGCTTCTGAGCGGTTGGTGCGCGGCAGTGATTCCGCCTCCTGCTCTAACATTAGTTGGGGGATGGGCGGTGGTCCCATCCCCAAAAGTTCAGGTGGGTCCAGCGGCACCTGCATCTGTATGACTGGCCCCGGTACCAATGTGCCAGTGCCGGGCCGACTACGTCTAGTGCTACGAGACTGTTCGCTTTGCGCTGGATTGGCGGTGGCTTCCAGCGTCCTCTTTAGTTCATCAAAACGTGACATCAGCATAGCCAACTGTCTTTGGGCCTCAGCCTTCTCCTTGCGCTCCTCCTCACGTTCTCTGTTTGCCTTATAAAGATCCGCCAGTGCCAGCTCGTACATAGTGATGAGATCTTGGCCCGGCGGGCGGCTGCTGCTTGGATTTGCCTCAACGCCGGGGTTGTGAATAGTGCGTGGTTAACGCTTACCGCTGGGTCGGAGGGTTGGGGGACGGCGGAATGGTCTGCCTGCTCTTCAGCGTTTCCCCCGCTATCGTTAGTCATGGTGATTGTGGTGGGATGACCTTTCGTTCAAGGATTCCCACAGACGGCGCCAATGTTAACATCTAAAAGTTCGGCAGTAGCTGAACCTTTGTTAACGCTGAACCGGTGGGCAGATCGATACTTGTGATGCTCTTAAAGCTTCCGCTACCTGTCAAGTAAAATACAAAGGGCGTTAGAGGGAGACCGCGCTGGGCGGTCTTCAACTCTCTGATGCCTAAGTTAGTCAATGTATTTATGTTGACAAAGTAACAGTAGGTAAGTATTGAATGCATAATTAATGAGGAGAGAGGAGAGAACCTTTTATAGGTGAGGAAGAGGAGGTTCTTCTCTTTGTTTTCGATGTGGGACTGAAGTGTTTCAGTTCCCAGCTCTGGGAGCTACTGATGCCATTTTGGCATGGCGCGTGGCGGTGCGTCGGCGGTGATCCGACGCTAAGGTTGTAGCCCGCCTGGCGGTGTACCTGCATGTCATTCCTTTGGTTGGAATTAGTACCTTTAGCGGTACAATGAGCGTGGCCCATTATAGCTAATTATGCTTGCAAATGTACATGTATGTACAAGGCCTAACCTCATCAACTCGAGCACGTCACAGTGCTGTGAGTCTCTAAAACATAAACCGAATACTCAATTTACATTCTAGAGAACCGCAAGGCATTTTGTTTGATAAGCTTTTCGTAAAATGCATAGCGGAGATTTGAAAATACTTTTGAGGTGAAAATTTCTTAAAATTATTAAGTTCACTTTGTTCGTCTAGAAATAATCAAGGAATAATGGACTTAACAACCACAACAAATATTGAACAAGAAGTTCCGGAATAACAAGTTTCTGGAAGTAAAGGTCGAGAGTAACACCAGGAACCTGATTTCCGTTAGGAAGAGTTATAAATTCCACGCACCCAGCTCTGTCTGCTACAATCCCGTTACCAGTGCACAGTACCTGCAACCACACTGTTGTAGGGGGTGAGTGTTCGTCCTCGCTGCTCAATAAGGGCTTCACCTTGGCTAGATTTGAAAAGTTTTAATTTTAATGGTGCACCAGTATGAAAACATACTCAAACCATTTTATTTTAAGAAACGACAAACTTTTTAAATATTTTCTGACTCAAAACTGATGCATGATACTTAAATAAATATGGCGCTACAATTACCTGATGGCCAGTCCCATAGACCCACTATATGTAGGGCTGGGCACCTCAAACCGGAATACCGATCCCGAACCGGTCCCGTACCGAAAATTGGCGGGACGGAACGGTTTGAAAATATGAAAATCCACTATTTGGGCCCGTCCCGTCCCGTTCCGTTAAAACGGGACGGGCTTCGGTTCGGAACGTAGGAATCCCGCTAAGGCCCGGCCCGTCCCGAATTAATTTTATTTATTCTGTTTTTCTTATTTTTCTATTTATATGGCAGTTGATTGGTTGATTTTCGAGTCTATAGTCTTAATATGAACTCGAGCACACTGGATAGGCTGATCCTAACGGTAAGATAATCCCCAATTCTCATCCCAACGATAACCACTCAATCACTCACCGTTCTGATCGATTCCAAGCTTAGAACCCTAGATCCCCAATTCATCGTTCATCAATTCAACACATCAAGTCAACAACATCACCGACTCCCAAATTTAGCAACTTTCGAGTCATCAATTTCAGTTCAACAAGATCTTGCAGCTTGAAGAAGCTGATGGCTAGAGGGAAGAAAATAGCTCGACCTCGATCAGATGCTTCTGGTCTTGAGGATTCTTCAACAGCCACATCACCAGCTTTTCCTACACAGCTCGAAGCTACAAGCCAACTTGAAGCTGCAAATCGGCCAAATCCAACTCTTGAAGTAGGTCAAGTAGCTGCAAGTCAACCTTCTGGAAGCGAAGCTGCTGCATCTATAGGTGAGGCTCCTTCTGAAAAATCAGGTATAAAACGTAGCTTTGTTTGGGACCATTTTAAAGAGTATGATAAGATTGAACATGCAAAAGATGCTGATGGAAAAGACATTCAGATAGTTCATAAGAGAGTTCATTGCATCTACTGTCCTAGGGGAAAGGTTGGTGATTTTGCTGTTGACAGTTCTAAGAATGGCACTTCTGGTATGATTAGGCACATTAACATGAATTGTAGATATTATCCTCCTAATATGGATAAGTCGCAGAAAAATCTTGTTGGTGATAAATTTAAGGGCAATAGACTGACCACAGTAAGTTACAGTCAAGATGATTATTTAGAAGCTTGTGTAGAGATGGTTGTCATTGATGAGCTTCCTTTTAGTTTTGTGGAGAAGAAAGGCTTTAATAGATTTTGTGTTAAACTGTGTCCTCTTTTTGATGTTCCCTCTAGAAGGAAATTGTGTAGGACCTTTCTAAGTATGTATGATACTTCAAAGAAGGATTTGAGGAAGACTTTGAGGAAGTATAGGTTGAGTCTAACCACCGATACTTGGACTAGTGTTCAAAATGTCAATTACATGGTGCTTACTGCCCATTTCATTGACATAGATTGGAAGATGCACAAGAGGGTTAATAATTTTTGTGTGATTCAAAATCATCAAGGGTCATCAATAGGGAAGCTTATTGAGTCATGTTTAGTGCATTGGGGAATTGAGAAAGTCATGTGCATTATAGTTGATAATGCCTCTGCAAACAAGTCTGCTTTAGAGTGGCTTGTGTCTAAAATGAACAAGTCTGCATCTTATCAGCAGATTTTGAGTGTCAAATACATGCATGTGAGATGCACTGCTCACATCACTAACTTAATAGTGGGGCATGGCTTAAAGAGGTTGCAAAAGTCTGTGTTAGCAATTAGGAATGCAGTGAAGTTTGTGAGATCTTCATGCAAACAGATTGGATATTTTTAAGAAGACGGTGGAGAGAGAGAAGCTTCCCTGTAAGGGACTTGTGTGTTTGGATGTCCCAACTAGGTGGAACAGCACCTATCTAATGTTGGAAGCAGCTTTGAAGTTCAAGAAAGCATTTACAATGATGGCTGAAGATGAAGATAGCAATTTTGCAAACTACTTCAAGGAACCAGATGAAGAATATGATGAAGATGGAAATCTTGTGCCAAGCAGGAATAAGAGAAATAGGGTTGGACCTCAAGAAGTGGGAGATTGGGAGAAGGCTGAGGTCTTTGTGGAGTTTCTAAGAGTATTCTATGATGTCACATTGAGAGTTAGTGCATCATTGCACCCCACTGTACACACAACTTTCCATGATGTGATTACCATGGAAAAAAACATAGAGAACATGTTTTTGGCACCTGAGATTGCTAGTGGATCAGAAACTGAGAAAATATTGATGGTTAAAGTACTATGGTTCATTTCATGAAATCAATCACATGATCATCATTGGCCTTGTATTAGATGCAAGGTTCAAGTTGAAGAATGTGACTCACATCTTTCAAACTGAAGGTTTAGATGATGATGAGGTGCAGAGAAGAACCTTGGAAATTAAAACCCTTCTACTTGCTCTCTATGATCAGGTATTACACTAGTTCCATACTTCCATTGTTATACTATTTCAGTTGCTTACTTGGTTTCAAATATATATTAATTTCTGTCCTTTTTGTCTTAGTATGTCCTAGTTGTAGATGGAGGTAGACACCTGCAAAGGCAGCAATCTCCAAGCTCTTCGTCTAGCACAGTTACAAGTAGAAGCAGCAGAGGAGGAGTTAGAGGCCAGCTGCTCAATAATTGGAAGAAGGTTGTTGAAGAAAGCAGTGAGGCAGTGGTAGCACATGAAGTGGATCAATACCTGGATGCTCCATTGGACCCAACTAATGATGAAGATTGCTTTGACATCCTGTGCTGGTGGAAGATAAATGGCTGCAAGTTTCTAGTATTGGCAGCAATAGCAAGGGATGTGCTTGGAATTCAGACATCCACAGTGGCCTCAGAGTCTTGTTTTTCAACAGGAGGCAGAGTGATTGACTGTTTTAGGAGCTCATTAACTCCTAAAACAGTGGAGGGATTGATTTGCATGCAGAACTGGTTGCTAGGTGATGATATTGCAGAGGTTGTTGATGATTGCTCAATTGAAGACCTTGAGTTTTATGAAGACCTTGAGTTTTATGAAGACGTTGAGAAAGGTATCTACTTTTTCGTTTTTAGTTTTTACATGTGTTTTGACTGTTTTTAGTATTTTCAGTGCATAGGCATTTACATTTTACATCACTCTTTCTTTTTTCTTTTATTTTGCAGACCATGAAAGCACTGCATCTAGCAAAACCAATGTGTGTCCAGCTCCAATTCCAAGAGCAAAAGGCAAGGGAAAGCTTGGGGCAGCTGGTAATGTGATAGATGTTTGAACTTTGAAGTTTGAAGTTTGAAGATTTCATTTGGTTGTTTGCACATTTTCAGTTATGGTTTGAGTGTTTAAGAACTTAATTTTTGACAATTTGGAATTGAAGTGTTTAGTTGTGTGAACTGTAATGGATTATGCAAATTTGGTCTTGTTTGGTATGCAGGTTTGGTAATTTGCCAATTTGGTATGCAATATTTGGACATTTGGTCATTTTTTCTTCTTGTTTAGCACTTTAGCTTTTAGCTGCAGCTTGCAGGGAGTTGCAGGTTTTGTACATTGGTATGCAACTATGCACTATGCAGATTTGGTCATGTTTTTCTTCTTGTTTAGCTTTTAGGCTTTTAGCTACAGCTTGCAGGTTTGGTACTTTGGCAGGCTGGTATGAAATTGCAATTTGCAAGTGTGGAACTATGCAGTATGCACTATGTAGATTTGGCCTTTTTTTCTTTCAGTTTTGGAATGATGATCAGCTTGTTGGATTATGGAATGATGAAGTGTTGTAGGGAATTGCACTCTTACTTGTTCTCTTTGAAATGATCATTTGAATGTAGTGTTGAAATAATGGAAAAGTAGAAATGCAAAGTTGCAAACTGTGAAATTTTACCACATTCCAAACTCAGGCAACCTGTCATTTTTTTTTTTTTTCGGGCCTGTCCCGGATTGGGCCCGGTCCCGGCCCGATACCGATCGGGTTCGGGCCTGTCAGGATCAATTCTCAAAATGGCCTCAACCGTACCGGCCCGTCCCGACTAATAATTCCGGGATCGGGATTACCACAATTTTGGCCCGTCCCGGCCCGTGCCCAGCCCTAACTATATGACCTTACCTTATATTATAATTGTTTGGACCCAAAATGAGCATTTTGGCCTGACAAGGCGTGTCTTGGAGAAATTGAGCCAAAGTCAGTGGCTCAAGCTATATATTGTCGACAAGTTCGAAATATATTATTTAGAGGCTAAATAAAGCTTGCTATGGAAGATTATGCGAGCTGCAAGAAAAGGAAATGATGGAAGCATGGAAATGAAAAGTCAACTTTAGCACATTTTCCTACTTCGGCTAGGAGAAACCGAGCTAAACAAGGAAGGAGGGGCGGCAGACTAACCAAATGAAATCCAAATGAGCTAAAACTTTCCAGATTAATTCTAGACATCCCAAGGATCATTTCTTATGAAGAGTTCCAGAGCTAGTTATGAGTGGAAAGCCTTCAAACAATCAGTCCAATTTTCTGCAGAAGCAAAACTGGAAAACTAGACCTGTAAAGAGTCCAGCAGCATTTACGGCCCAACCACATGGAAGAAAGCTCTGAAAATTTGCCACAATGATCTACACTCATTGATCATTTGATATGAAGAAGTCGAAGGCCCATTTTGAGTTCTTGGTGGAGATATAGCTGCAGAAAAATTGGAGCAGTAAGTGTTTAAACCTAACATTCCATTAGTGTTTAAGTGCTTAAACCTAACATTCCATTAGTGTTTTAAGTGCTCAAACCTAACCCATCATGATTTGTTTAAGGCCAACCACTATGGCTTGGTAGCCTATATATAGAGGCTACAACAAGTAACAAAAGACAACAACACAATTCATCAAAGAATCTCTATGATCATCCAAGCCTCTCTAGAGCAACCCCTCTCTTTCTCTTACCGGTGATCACACTCCAGTCCTAGTCTTCTCAAGAGCCGACTGTCAGTGCCACCAAACCCTCTGTCAACGTGCTTCGGTCCTAGTCTCCTCGGGAGCCGACTGTAGTACCGCGACCACAACGGTTACGGAACCAGCCAAGCAAGGGTAACGCCCTCGCAGACAACACAATTCAACAACAATCTCTAAGATTATCCAAGCCTCTCTAGAGCAACCCCTCTCTAAGAGCAACTCCTCTTCTTCTCTTACCGATGATCACACTCCAGTCCTACTCTTCTCAAGAGCCGACTGTTAGTGCCACCAAACTCTCTGTCAAAGTGCTTCGGTCCTAGTCTCCTCGGGAGCCGACTGTAGTACCGCTACCACAACGGTTATGGAATCAGCCAAGCAAGGGTAACGCCCTCGCAAACCAGCTAAGCTAAAGTCACGCTTTGGCAAGTTCTCTCTACTTCTCGGTGATTTCGCTCTGCTCGACCTACAACGTTGAGTATCGACTTGGTGATACAAGACAAAGTCCTCCAGCACGAGGCACAGAAGAATCTCGCGACGAGGTTGGTGCTCTCCTCGTCCACAATCGCTCAAAAGAAGTCAGGTTAAGGGACACCCCCAACGACCGCACCCAAACGATGCTGGCACGCCCGCGCAAAAAAGAGACTGTTGACTAGCTGCAACAAAACTGGAGCCAAACAATAATTTAAAACCAGGTAAGCGTAGCAAAAGCGTCCACTATCTAGCTACACACACGGAACCTGGTCGTCATTGCAATTGCACCGTTCGACCGGTGTAGCTAACCCTCCGGAGGTTAAGGGGATTGAACCCAAGGAAGTCAGTGCCACCCTGCGCTCTCAAGCCATCACAAATTCTCTAACTGTTTGGTTAGCATGCATTACATTTTAACGTAACCAAGCCATTTAACTCATCATGCATCACCATTAAATTAAATACGAAAAACAATTAACCGAGTGAGTCTCAAATCCCCTACCTGGATTCCGAAGCTTTATCGTTCCGCGTTGTCCGGAATTTACAAACCTTCCGTTCCTCGGGTAACTGGAGTCCTAATTCCGACATAATGATCGTTAATAATATATCGAACAATTATTTGAAGTCTCAACGATTAATAAATCGTCCAACCAACTTTTCCTGATTTGACAAGGAGTTGACCAAGGTTTGACCAATAACTACAAATTCGATAATTATCCTAATTACCGAATATTTTACCATTTATCAGAACTATATCAAGATATTTCTCAAATCGACACAATTTCTTTTTCAATTAGGTGCACCCCGAAAATTACTAAAGGCACCCAACATTTAGACAAACTTTATATTTAAACACTGAAGTCTCATAACATCTAGATAAAGCCATGATAAACAAACCATGATTTCACCTCTATCCAATATATCATAGTATACCTTGGTTAATTTTCCAGTTCTCAACTTAGTAGCTAATCAACATGCCAATTCCATTGTCCAGCATAATCAATCAACATACAATAGAGCCAAATTAAGCATATATCCACAAATCCATTCCAATTCTGCACTGAGAAGAACAATCGCATCGCACAGAACCTTAAGATTCAGAATTTTACCTTTGATAGTTAACCGGCCTAACTGACTTGACGAGGATTCCAAACATGCATCAATCCACAGCAAACAACTCGGTGAACTACGAACAGAGGCGACCCAGCAAATTCGAATTCACCAAGTTGCACCCACTCGATGAATCGAGCGCAACCAGGTCTCGAGTCATGCTCTAGGATGTAGGTGCTGAACCCAAAAGCACCGGAATCGCTGTCGTTGACAGCAGCCCGTCAAATCCGAAAGCACCTAAAACCAAATCGTTCAAAACTTAACCGATTTAAAAAACAAATCATAGCACAACGTAGAGCTCGACACAAGGATTGATTTTCCTACCTCATGCAGATCATTCCGTCGCCGGAAACAGCCGAAGACCAGTGGCGGATCTAGGATCTGAAAATGGGGTGGGCTATATTTTTAGATCTCTTTCTTTGGGCGAAGCCCAAAATTTTTTTTTTAGTACAACTATACACACGTGTAGGAGTTGAGTATGCATCATTAATTGAAATGGGCATAGCAATCACAATCCCAACAACTAGTGCAGCAAGAGCAGGGTTGATTAGTGTGTGTATATATTGTGGAAATGGTAGAAGAGTAGGGTTGATTGTCTTCTCAACCATAATTCATCTCCACCAATACGTTAAAACTTCAAACCAAATTACTCATTTTTGCTTCATTTAAACCAACTCAGATAAAGAACCAAGCCGACGAAGGCTAATTCACACATAATTTTTTTCCTTTCTCGAAGTAACCAGATTTGGCTGGATATGGGACTGCGCCATAGGTATACTTGAGAGATTTTCAGTCGAAACATGGGTTGGGCTATAGCCCAACCAGCCCTTGACTTAGTTATGCCCCTGCCGAAGACCCACCGGAGAACTCAGAGCTTCACGACATCAATTCTCGCTCCACGGTTGATGAACGACCAAATCGATACCAGAGGGATATCGACGACGTTGAGGTGGTTCGAACGCTGGTGGTCCGTCAGCGTCTCGTGACCGGACAGAGGAATTGAATTTCAGTGGCTACGATGAAGCGGTGGGAATTTTGGACGCCTCAGATTGCACCGTGGATTTTCTTTTTACTTAAAATGAATTTCTATAATTCTCCAACTTTAGAAATTCATAATAAATAGTTCCCGTGTCTGAAAAATTCCTCGAAAATTCTCACAGACTCGTCGCATCGCGTAATTTATTACAGAATCCAAATTTTGAAGATTTAACCTTGTGAAAAATTTTGAAAAATAATCTCAAGCATCTTGCTAATTATCGAGATTATAAATTCAATCTCGAATAATTCCACGCTCTACTACCTCAAATATTTCTGAGGCTCACATTGATGCAGACATATTTTTAAAGTGGTTAGCAAAAATGACTTTTTAATTACTTTAGTTAAAATTTGACTTAAAAATGACTAACATTGTTAAAGATGCTCTAAAGTCGCTCGCCAAAATGACTTGTTAGTTACTTTAGCTAAAATTTGACTTAAAAATAGCATTGCTAAAAATGTTGTTTTTACAAAAATCCAACCTAAGGTACGTAACTTCATATGGAGACTAGTAAAGTCGCTTTACATAAAAGAGTCCACTTGGGTGATCATCTTTGTGTGTTTTGTCGGCATGAGAATGACCACAGTTTACATGTTTTTAAGGAATGCAATGTTATTGCATGTTTTTGGCTTTATAGCCCACTGGGTTTGCGTGCCAGAAACCATGCAACGACGTCCTTGAAGGAATGGGTTGTTGACATGATAGGCTTGCTCTCAAAGCCACAGGTGGACGTCTTCTATATGCTACTTTGGTCTTTATGGTCTGAAAGAAATAAATTAGTATGGGATGGTGGTCAATTCAACCCCATGCATACAGTGACCTGGTCTATGCATTTGTTACATGATCAGTATCAGCGGTTCCATCCTCGTCGAGCGGTGGGAAGGGACAATAGGAGGATGACGACAAAATAGGTCTACCCTCCTCGAGGCCGACTAAAGATCAATGTGGATGGGGCATTCCGGGGTAATAATGAGGCTGGTGGTGTTGGGGTGGTGGTCTGTGATGAGCAGGGCAGGTTCAAGGGAGCATGGTCCCGATCCATCTCTAATATATGCTCAGCCTACCATAGTGAAGCAGAGGCCTGCAGAGTGGGCTTGCTGATGGCTATTCGCCTGGGTTGGAGACAGGTTTGAGTTTGAAAGTGATTGTTCCACCCTTGTTGAGGCTCTTATTAACAATCAAGGGGAGGACAATTCTGAGGTAAGTCGTATTCTAGATGATTGTAGAGAGTATATGCAAGCTTTTGATTTTATTAGAATACGTCATATCTTTCGTGAAGCAAACAATGTGGCCCATAGGTTGGCACATTTTGCTAGTTTTGATCGTGTTGTGGATCTCTCTTTAGTGGAGGCTCCTGATTTTTTACAGGACGATCCTGATCACATGGTCAGTTGCTGACCATGGATTTTCTGGTCACTGACCGTCCGATTGAGATCGGACGGTTGACAGCTAAGTAATGAGATTTAAGATGAGAGCTGTCAACCGTCCGATCTCAATCGGACGGTCAGTGACCAGAAAATCCATGGTCAGTAACTGACCATGTGATCAGGACTGTTTTACAGGATATCCTTCATGAAGACAATTGTAACGCAACTATGCATGCTCGGGGTATAGGTATTACGTCCCCCCCCCCCCCGATGCGGCAAAATTTAAATAATAATAATATGGGCGTGGGGATGAGCCCCCCCAGCCTGACTGGGTTCCAAATCCCTTAATTCAAAAAAAAAAAAAAAAAATTTTTGAGGTAGGGCCAAAACAGCTACCATTAAGCCTTAACCAATAATGAAAACATAGAATACATAGGGGGGGGGGGGGGGGGCGGGCATAGAGCCTAAACCCCATATGACAAAAAGCCTGAAGAGAACGTCCCGAAATAATATCATGAGTCTCAACTAATCCTGTGTATTCTAACACGCACCATTTAGCAAAGAGTGCACGACTGCCTACTCTATTTGCTTTACAATTTTGGCAACATACTAGAAAGATAATACTCACGCAGAACCATAATACATTAATAAATTTGGCTTTCCATCACCTTTTAAAGCTACCAGTTAGTAACATCGAAGTTCCAATCACCTATAGTAATTGGTATGGAATGGGTTTTGACAATCGCCTGTGGAAAGATAATACTCACGCAGAACCATAATACATTAATGGAATCATCTTCGATTCCACCACCTTTTAAAACTTCTTCCCTAAGTGGATTGACTAAGAGGCATAGAGCCATAGAACTCCATAAATCCTTTTTAAGCAAAGCAAGTTGCAGTAAACAAAGTCTACTTGGTTGTAAGAATGGTTCCGGAAGCAAATCTTTGATACAAGAGCAGACTGTCTGGTTTTCGTCAATGTGTGCCTTCCGCTACTGTATTCGAATGACTGCAATGCCACTATGCTCTTATAATTTTTATTGAGCGATTCCCTAAGAAGCATAAACTTGGGGAATTCAGAGATATCCGAGTTGGTAGCAGAGTTAAGCAAGCACAAGTTTTGCAGTGTAGCAAAGCCTGGGCTGCGAGCTATGTTAAAAGAGGTCTTAGATACACATTGGATGGCGCAGAGTGATTTTACCGGCAGTCTCAATAGGATGTCGACCATGACATCTTCCGGTGGGTCCAATATTGTTGTTACCTTTGTGTTTGAATCATTTCTCTCCGGTAATGCCTTTCTCCACAAATTGACCATACTCTATCAAAAACATGACTGTAAGATAGAGGAATCAAAATCACCAGAATATCTTTGCATCTGTTTAATATTTAATTTAAAAAATTGCTTCAAGCCCAAGCTATATTCCCACCTCGTGTGTAATTAATTGGACTCCGTGAGAAATAAGGAAATCCTTTTCCTCTTTGTCTTTGACTATATATAGAAAGCCAAATTTATCTCCAACAAGTAAAGAATGATTAAAGTTCTCCCATTTAGATATGATCCAATGTTTGTATTAAAAGGTGCCACAATCGAAGATTTAAGATGGTTTTACACTTTTACCCCAGTCCAGACCTCATGCGCATGAAGACGTATGTTAAACCTTTATAATCTAGACCAACTTACCAACCTAATGGTCATTTCTGAGAAATAAACCAACGAACAACAGCAATTTTTCGTGGAATTCATTTCAATCTGACCGTATCTTCGATCTTTCTAGAATTCCCCTGGAATATATTAGTTTACCTTTAAAGGATTAAATCAACACATCAACTTAATTAACCATTTTGTAACCAAAGCTTGTTATCGGGTCCTTACAACCCAGCTGAAATGGACATTCATTACAAACTTGCTATAGCTATGCTAATATTACCACTCTATACATATTTGCTACAAACGTAGTACATAAACTCTCTTCAACCATTCCTCTTATCATACCCTCCTGCCCTCCTCCTCAGATCCTCAATACTATCAGTATCATCATCACTCAAGCTCTTCTTGCTCGGCCCTTCTTCTTCATCTTCTCCCAATACGGCCTCTTTGACCTGTTTCGCTCCCTCCACCATAGTGCGCTTCGCAGTGTCTCCCACCGTGTCTTCCATCTCCGCCGCTTTCACCGGTCCTTCTCTTGCGGCGTCAGTGGTCATGGCCATGTCTTGATGCTTGGCTTCAAACAAGCCTTCCTTCACCGGATCAGTATGGGGTATAACTGTTTCCATACTAACATCACTCCGGCTTTCTCTTGCCTCCGCCACTTCATTAGCTCCCTGAAAACTTAGATTATTATGTAAGAAATGTTTGTATGATATGTTAGATTGTCAAACTGTTAATTTACGATCAGATATCGTTGCGGATCATTCAGTTTGACAAGATAAAATTACGGATATCTTGCAAGAGAAGGAACGTTACTGTAAATACTAATTGAAACAAGTAAAAACCAAATCTGAAAACCCACGTGTAGGTCAAGTTTTACCATATGAAATTTACCTCTGCACGTTCAAAAGCAGTGGAGAGGTAAGCCTCAGAGACTGTGGTGGAGGGTTGAGTACCGGCAGCTATAGAGGCAATAGCTCTTCTTGCTATGAACATTGTTGCTAGGCTGCTATTTTGGCTTGGTTTTTTGGTTTGTGACTTTGTGACCCTAATGTTTTCTTCCTCATCGTCAACTATTCTTGCGGATGATTATATATGTCCCATATTATGGAAATTAAGGTGGCACAACAAAGAGAGTGAAACGTGGAAGGGTTTGGACACGTTCTGGAAGCACAGAGTGACCCTCCCAATCTGATATTTTGTTTATATTCTGTTTGAGAAATTTTTTTCTCTTTTTTGGTTATATCTTTCAGAATTCCATCATATATTCCAATTTGTTTATATATGAATTTGGGCTCACACAAAAGCAGGCCTTAATTGAGGCCCAAATAGATTGGTCATAGATTCTATTCACAGGTCAGTAAAACAAGCTTCACAAAAAGTGAGCTTGAGCTTAAAACATGGTCATTATTCTCCTTCTAAAGGTACAAAGATGAAGCTTAGTTGAAAGGGAAAAGTATAATAAGCTTACACGCCAAGTCTTGAATTATTCTGGACAAACCAGCTTTCAGCTGATGGAGATATTTGTGTTCTGTTTAACTACTGAAAAGTACAGTGGAGCAAATTTCAGAAAGCAATGCAGTGACAGTCAGAAATTAACCGAGGATCACAGAAATCTAATATTATAAATCACTGTATGTTAAGAGTTAATATGCCTTAACATTGGCATCCATACTCCATACTGATGAATACCTGAGAACATCTATTGAAGCTGTCAATAACTTGAGATAAAAAAAAATAATAATAATAATAATAATAATAAGGCTCTCATTCACTGAGAAGAAGGGAAAAATAGAAAAAAAGAAAAGATTTTCTTACCAGTATACTTACCTGAAGGGATCTTCAAATGCAAAGCTATGAAAACATTCCAAAATGTGATTGTACTCAATGTATCCAAGTCAGGTACGTACAATGAAACAAAATCAATTTCTATGCAAATGAAACAAAAAGCCAACACATTTCGACTGCTAGACGCCTTGGACAATGGCAATTTCATCAGAGAACAAAGCAAAGCACGTAATGCAGAAAACAGAAAAGGGGCAAATTCTGGAAATTTTGTAATGCTGAATTTAGATAGAAAGGGCCAACATAGCCTTTGTATACATATTACATCTGTGAGTATATAGTACGAAGGGGTGTTTCTACAAGGAACCAAAGTTGATTTGAGACTGCACACCATAAACTTTGCATCAGTGTTGCTTAGAGGTATACCTTTTCATTTTGGGATCCTAATCAAACCTCAGGTTGGTTCCATAAGGTGAAATGCAGCAAGGATCTTCATTGTTTCTCACTCTGCAATCCAATACCATCAAGCCATGATACAACTTCTTCGATAAAGGGTCTCTGCCTGGGATTGGGATCTAGGCATTTACAGGCAACATCAAGTACCTCCAGAAGCTGCTTCTCATGATCCTTATTCCAGATTGATGAATCTATAATTTCCTCCTCTCTCTTCTCACGTCTCATCTGAAACATCCATGATACCAAATCTCTGCAATTTTTCCCTTTGCACACTTCAACAGGTCTTCTGCCCGTAAGAAGTTCAAGAAGAACAACACCAAAACTGTAAACATCGCCCCTGCAGGTTGCAGTTAACGTCTGACTATACTCCGGAGGAATATAGCCCAAAGTTCCAACCAAATCTGTTGTGACATGGGTGTCGTAAGGACGAAGTAGCCTTGAGAGACCAAAATCAGCCAGATGAGCTTCAAATTTCTCATCTAGAAGAATGTTGCTCGTTTTTATATCTCGATGGACAATATTTGGCTGACAGCCCTTATGCAAGTAAGCCAATCCGTGAGCAGCACCTTGAGCTATCTTGAGTCTTACATCCCATTTGAGAGGTGAAATCCCATCAACACTTTCATGCAGCCAATAATCCAAGCTTCCATTCTCCATGTAAGAGTAAATTAACAACCTGTCATTACCATGCTTGCAGTAGCCCTGAAGAGAGACAAGGTTCTTGTGCTGAGCTCTTGAGAGGGCTTCCACTTCAGCTTGAAATTCACGCTCCATCTGTCCACATTCCCCAGAAAGTCTCTTGATTGCAGCTTTTGTGCCATTAGGTAGGTTGGCTTTGTAAACCAGCCCATAACCACCACAACCAATTATGTTGGCCTGGTTAAAATTGTTTGTAGATTTTAACAACTCTGCAACTGTGAAATCCCTACAACTTGCATTCTGAAAAAGCACCAATTTTGAAGATGCAAGTGCTTCTGATAACCTGTGAGGCCTGCTGTGTTCCTCATCAAAATCATCAATTTGATTTTCAGATTCCCTCCTTGACATTCTAAGTAGACCAATTGCAAGAAGCAGTGCAATCCCAACTCCTATGCTGAGTGTTACTAAAAGGATACTGTTCCGACCAAATCTACTGCTTGAACTTGATGGCATTACAGGCTTGAGACCTGCATTCGTGGCATTACATGGAGAAAATATTTCCCCACAAAGTCCTGGGTTGCCTTCAAAGCTTGAGTTGGGAAAGCTCAAGAACTGTCCTTCATTGGGAATGGCTCCATGCAAGTGATTATTTGCCACACTAAACTTTGACAAGAATGTGAGCTTGCTAAGTGATGAAGGGATGGAACCATACAGATTATTACATGATAAATCCAACGTTTCCAAGTTCTCCATCTCTGAGATTGAGCTAGGAATGATCCCAGTAATGTTGTTCCTGCTCCAATCCAAAACATGGAGCTGTTTTAGTCGTCCGACTTCAGGCCAGATTGATCCATTAATTCTATTATTGCTCAAGTATATTGAAGGTGGAAAACTCGAGGCCTGGTTGTATTGCAGTCCATTAGCACTCTTATTTCGCTTCACAAATAGCGGGATACCAGCAGAGGCAGTAAGATATGATCGACTGCTATTTGTAGAAATGAGGCTTTTCAGCTCTGTTAGACCTTTTGGGATTTCTCCAGAGAGAGAATTATTTGAAAAGTCCACATAAAACAAGTTCTCCATCTGACCAATCCATGGAGGGATATTGCCATCCAAGTGATTCCAAGACAAATCAAGGACTTCCAACTTCCTGCAACTCAGTAACCAAGCTGGAATTTGGCCTTTAAGAGCAGAATTTCCAAGTGCTAAAACCATTAAATTTTCAAAGCCACTTGCATTTTTGGGAATCTCCTCACCAAGGAAATTTTCGGTAAGAATGAGAGTGGTGAGGTTTTTGCACTTCTGTAGCACAGATAGTGCCCCAGACAAGTTTACAAAACTGTTATTTGACAATGAGAGAAAGGATAGGGATGTGAGTTTGGCAAAGTCTTCAGGGACTGAACCCCTTAACTCATTCTTAGCAAGGCTTATGGTTTTCAACTCACGACAATATGACAGTGAATTTGGAAGGAAGCCCGAAAAACGATTAGTAGCAAGGTCAAGGGTGCAGAGTTTGGAAAGGCCAGTGAAATTAAGATCAATAGAACCTGATAGAGAATTGTTTCGAAGATCAAGCACTCGAAGATTTGAGCAGAGTGCCAAAGTTGAAGGCAATGGCCCAGATAACAAATTTGAATGTGCAACTAACTGTTCTAGTCGACTAAGGTTCCCAAACACATTTGGAAGTTCACCAACAAATTGGTTTCCACAAATGAGTAATGTCTTGAGTCTAGAGAACTTACTCAGTTTGTTGCTTATCTGGCCAGAAAGAGAGTTCCCAGAGACTGAAAGCTGCTCCAAGGCCGAAAAGGAATACAAAGATTCTGGTAGCTGGCCTGCAAATGAATTGAAGTCCAAGTGCAATTGCTGGAGAGAGGTGCTACAATTGCCTAAGCCTTCAAGACTGCCGGTGAAATGGTTCTTAGACATATCAAGAATATGAATTGCATCGGAAGAGCTACAAATTTGAGGATTGAACTGACCGGTGAATGAATTATTGCTTATGTTGAACACCACAAGATTTGAGAAAGC
This sequence comes from Rosa rugosa, assembly GCF_958449725.1. Lineage (NCBI taxonomy): Eukaryota > Viridiplantae > Streptophyta > Magnoliopsida > Rosales > Rosaceae > Rosa > Rosa rugosa. The sequence goes on along the minus strand of NC_084821.1, from coordinate 50,703,009 downwards.
CCCAAGCTCAGATAAGTCACCACTGATTGAATTGCTTGAAATGTTCAGTACTTTAATGGACTTCAAACTAGCAAGCACACCTGAAACTGGTCCTGAAAGCCTGTTGTAGCTCAAATCAAGAACTTGCAGCCGCTTCAAGTTTGAGAACTCTGCTGGCAATCCACCTCCAAGATGATTCAGAGAAAGATTAAGCAATTGCAGCTGACCCAATCCACCCAAAGAGCGCGAAATTGTTCCATTGAGACTCATGTTGGGAAGAAACAACTTGGTGACTCTGCTTGCAGCTGTACCATTATTCACATTTTCACAAACCACACCATCCCATTGGCAGCAATTTGAGTTCTTGGACCATGCTGTGATAATAGACCCACTTGTAAGGTTTCCTGCAAACCCCTTGAGTGCAAGAAGATCACTTGGATCACAGGATTGGATTGGGGCATCAAGACCCAAAGAAGAACCAAGAAAGCAAGCCAAGAAAACCCATTTGAGGAATGTCCTTGGAATGATCCCCAGCACCACCATCACTGAAACCAAAGCAGATATCCAACTCAAGCTAAGACCAACACTCCCATAACACTCAGCTGAATCAGAGAAAATCAGGCACTGCTTTCAGGGAAGAAAAAAAAAAATCCAAATGAAGAAACTTCTACACTGAAATCCCAGAAGAGCTTCACTTTAAAACCAGCAACTTGCTACTTGAAATCAAGCAAGTATTGAAATTTGAAACCCAGTTGGAATCAGATCCCTAGACCACGTATATGGAATCAAAGAAACTCAATTCAATCTCAAATTGTTACCCAAAAGCAGAAATTTAAATTTAAATTTAAATACCCAGAGGCCACATCCCAATGCACCTCAAAAACCACAGAAAGAGCTAACAAACTAACAACAACTTGTACGTGAAGCAATTAGCACTGCGCCACTGACCTCTTTAAAAAGTGGAGCAGTAATCAACACCAGTCCCCACCTCAACTCAAAAACCCTTGACCAAAACCATAGTCCTCACACCCACATCACAGAACACCAACCATCAACACAAATCATAAGAAAGAAGAAAGCTTTTCTGAACCCAAAAACCACCCCACAGTAAATTTGAAAAAGGTTCGAGGTTTCACAAGCATTGCCATCAATTGGCAGAAAAGCAAGACCCTTTATACATTACCTAACTCCAAACAGTGGGAGGGCACTTTTTCCACAAATGGGTCTCCCCCATTTTCAAAATCCAGACGCTTCTCTCACCCTCTCCCCTCATTTTTCAAAGCAAAGAAAAAGATGAGTGCAGAATATAAAAAAGGAAGAAAAGGAAAGAAGGGGGCAGATATTTCAAATCAAACAAACAGTACCAGTTCTAGGACAGAAACACACACTAGTTCTACTTGGGTTAGTGCAGTAGAGGAAAAGGAAGCTTCTTTCTTGAGAATCTTTATTTTAATTGGCCTAATTACAGTGTTGTCTGATTTAGTTGGTTTGATTTTGAATTGAGGGCACAAAGAGCTGACTCTCTGGGCAGAAATTTTTCTCTCTTGGATTTTTCTACTGTGAGCAAAAGTCACACTGATTGTCAATGACAATGGCCTCTACATTTTTGTCTCTTTGCATCATTTTGTGAGGTGGAGATTTGTTTGTCCCAGGCTTGCATGGCGCGCGTTGCAGACACTTGGAAGGAATTAGGTCATTTTAGGCGGAAGGAGGGTGCGAGAGTGGTTTGCACGCGCGGTGTCTGCGAGGGGTGGATGGAAACGGTGGAGGAGGGAGAGTGGTGGTGGTGGTGGATTGGGGCGGCGGTAGGCGGACGTCACGGGGGTTAGGAGCGTGATCCAAGATTGGTGAATACCACTGTGCCACCGGACTTTCGGGTCAACTACTCAACCTTCCCACACGTGAATTCACCCAACCCCATTTTAATCTCTTCTTTATCTCATGGGGAAAAGTTTATTATTATTATTATTATTGTTACATACGTATGCAAAAGACTCTAAAATACAACTAATCTTAAGTTAGACAAATCTGATAAATGAGCTTCCAAAAGTAGAATATTACAAGGAGGAGCGCTAAAAAAACCTACATCCATATTCATATCTTTCTCCTTTCCTTTGCTCAAATCTGATTCTGATTTGCAACCATGAAGCTCTGGAACCAAAAATCACATATCTCACCGACTTGTCTCTTCTCTGCTATCATACCAGAAATCTTGCGAGGCTTCCCAAGATGGATTGTTGTTGTTGCATCTTTACGCATTTCAATACTTTTGATAAAATGGAAGTTTACAAAGAAGAGTCTCCGATGTACGCGCCTAGATTTGATTTTGTGTCGTCATGAAGTCCAAGTAAGATTATATCGAGCAACTGATCATACCACAATAAATCTCAAATAACGCCATATTTTAGTAAAAGGCAAATTATTTTGACTAAGAAACAAATAGGGAGATACAACAATGATATTAAAGGACACTGATATATAACAAAAATAACTCCAAAACACAATGTAATAAATCATTATTAGACCAAAAAAATTAACACAGTAAATGTCAACGGCTTAGTAAAAGTTGTAGCAAAGTGAATATAAGGTTAGAAAACCTCATTATGGCAGGTCACCATTCTTTCTTCTTTTGTGTTACAACTTTTGGCACCTCTCATGATTAAGTCTGAAACCTACCAGGGAAAGCATACACGAATCAAGGATGCATTCATCCTAAAATTGATGACAGATCCCACGATAGAGAACATCATTGATCACTTGTTGATAACTTGATGAGTAAAAACATAGTACACTAGCTTTAAATATTTCCATTTTCCTCTTTTGATCCTTTTGCGACAAAAAACATCAAATTAGAAATGAACAATATTGTTTTGATAAGTTCTTAATATTAATATTTTTTCCCCAAAAATTGTCTTAGTTAATGATTTTTAGCTAGATTACTTCCACGTAAAATTTTAAATACACCCCTCAATTACTAAATGTCTAAATGCACATTCCTGATTTTTTTTTGTCTCATTTTTTTATCAAATTTTCATCTATGCCCCTCCTCATTAAATAAATAAATGGGAAAAACTTAAGGAAAAAAATAGGTCGACTATATATCATAAATTTTTATTTAATACATTCTTTTTTGTTTTCTATTGGCACATATCAATATGGTAATTACTAATTACCCTTCTTTCTCACATAAATGATGTTAATATATCGCTAGAAGATTGAATAACTTAACTTTCTTACCTTTGTTGTTTTTCAAGTTGAAAAACTTGATGCTTCTAAGCAACTCCAACAGCTTCCCTATAATTTTTGTATAATAGAGAAGCAAAAGTCAAAGCTTTAGCATCTTTTTCTTCTCCAACTCCAACAGATTTTCTATTTTACAGCAATCTCTAAAATCTCCATATTCTTCCTTAAATTTTAGAGATTGCTGTAAATATAGGGAATTTGGTTTTCTCTTTCCTCACTTTCTCTAAAATAGGGATAATTATAGGGAATCTGTTGGAGCAAAAGAGGCTCATTTTTCCCTAAAGTAGAGAAAAATCTAAATATAGGGAAGCTGTTGGAGTTGCTCTAAGATTTTAAAAGGGTGGTGCTATTTGTTGGAGAGGAAAGATCCCACATTGGAAAAGTGACAAATAAAATATAACTTATAAGTGGGTGGATCACACCCAATTGTACCGAGGCCTTTTGTAATTAAAACCCAACACCTAACAGGTGGTTAAGTTGGGACAGTATCGGTATAATGGTGGACCACGGGCCACGCTTGTCGCTGTTTAACATGGTATCAAAGCGAGTCTCTCTCCAATTGCGTCTCCAATTGTCATGGGCCCGAATTTGGATTCCTTATATTGCCATCGGAATATTCCGATTGGATTTTTACTAAGTGTTCGATGTGGACCTTGGATTGTTATATTGGCCAAGTCTCCGATATGATACTTGTGTTCCAATTTCCAATGTGGGAATTGGATTGTTAATTAATTTCACGTGCAGACCTAGATCTAAGTTGCACGTGAGGAGGCGTGTTGGAGAAGAAAGATCACACATTGGAAAAGTGACAAATAAAATATAACTTATAAGTGGGTGGATCACACCCAATTGTACCGAGACCTTTTGTAATTAAAACCCAACACCTAACAGGTGGTTAAGTTGGCACAATATCCGTACAATAGTGGACCACGGGCCACGCTTGTCGCTGTTTAACACTATTCACACACTCATTTTCTCTATTCATACACCCCCTCTATTTTTCTATTATTTTAATTCAATGTTTGTTTACAATTACCCTAAAGCTCAGTGGTTAGAGTACCCACTACCTAATGACGAAGTCATAGGTTCGAGTCACCATGGGGGTAGGAGTGAAATCCGTTGATCCTCTTTAAAAAAAAAAAAAAACTACCCTCCCTTGTAATTATGTTTCTTTTTCTTTTTTTATTTAGCAAATCAATCATGAATCAAACATCATTATGCAATAAATCAATTTTTTTTACCTTTATAAATGAAGGAAAAATAATACGTTAATTAAGTGGAATGACATGTATTATTAAGGGTTAATTAAAGTTTACCTCCTGAGGTTTGGGGGTGTCATCATTTCACCCCCCAAACTCTCAATTTCACTTTTTTACTCCCTGAACTTCCCAATTTTTGTCTTCCGTGCCCAATTTCTCATTTTCCGTCCAAATTGGACGTTAAGTCTGACTATTTGACCCACTTTGAGGCTAAAATAGTCATTTCAAGGCAAAAAAAAACAAAAACCCAAAACAAAAAATAAAAAAAAAACCTTTCTCCTTCACACACTCTCTCTCAGATCTGCATCTCCAAATCTATCTCTCTCTCGATACCGCCCTCACGCGCCTTGCCGCCGCCAACTCCTCCGACCCTTCCCCTTCCTTTGAGTCCACCTCTGCCTCCCTCTCCTGCTTCTCCATCTCCAAGTCCTCCGTCAACTCCCAACTCTCCCTCTCCTGCTTTTCCAAACCGTAACTCGATCCCACATAGTTGTGCCCCATCCTCACCAATCTTTCGAATCCCTAGCAGACAGTATAAGCTCAACAATCAACCCATCACCAATGTTTTTGTATCTAAAACAGAAACTACAGAATACCCTTACCAATTTCCAAAATCATTTGGGCTGAAACAACAGTTTCTCTCTTTTCCAACACTCCAAAAACGCAGAAATCCACAACTATTAATCATCTGAATTCCTAGCAAACAATACACAATCATTGAAAAACCCTCATCCAATATTTCATCCAAACACAGGTCGAGATTCTTACCTTATTCGATTTCAATCGAAACTGACCCAGTAGCTCATTTCTTCTCCAAAGCTTCAATTTTCCAGATTCCACAAACCTCAAATTCCAATCAGAGAGTAGTGAATTAGGGTTTTCGATTCACAATGACTCAAGGCGTTATCCAAAGGGAGAGGACGAAATTACCTAGTTAAGAAGGTCTGGGAGTTCGGCGGCTATGCACGGCGGCGGCACGTACGGCGGGTCTTGCCGAAATTGGAGGTCGGAGTTAGAGGGTTATGCTCTTTGAGGTGCTGACTTCATCCATGGTGGTCGTGTAACTCAGACATGGCTAGGAATTGAAAAATGACGACATGCAGAGTCTCGGGTTCCGGCGATGTGCGTTCAGCGTTTTCCGGCATCGAAGCTTGAGGCTATGGTTCGGGATTTGCTCTCTAGGGCTTGCTGAGTCTGAAGGTGGTGTCGGTGTGGCGAGGTGATGGTCGAAAATCGATGAACGAAGAGGGGCAGTGGTGTTGCGACTGTGGTGGTCGTGTACAGTGGTTGTGGGAGATGCATGTCGACGATAAGGCTTGAGCTTGGGTCGGATTTGGGTGCTGGATCGATTGGAGGTGGTAGCGTGATGAGATGGTGGCCGGAGGACTTGGAGATGGAGAAGCAGGAGAGGACGGCGGAAACCCCAAACTGATTTGGGCAGATATGAGAGAGAGAGAGAGAGTGAAGGAGAGATAGATTTCGGCAGATTTGAGAGAGAGAGAGAGAGAGTGAAGGAGAAAGGTTTTTTTATTTTTTATTTTGGGTTTTTGTTTTTTTTCCTTGAAATGACCATTTTAGCCTCAAAGTGGGTCAAATAGTCAGACTTAACATCCAATTTGGTATTGTGGTTAGTCATGTGACACTTCTCATAAAACTTGGCCTCTCCTTCTGTTGTTTGAAAATCACGTGCAATCTTTTTGACAGAGATGAGGACGCGGGCTTCACATTTGACACTGTTGTCTGTTTTTCATGCCGCAACACTGCTGCATAGACCTTGTTCAAAGATGGGAGAGGATCCATGCCAATAATATTGTTTCGTGTCTGCGCATAGCTCTCGTTGAGCCCCATCAAAAACTTCATGATTTTTTGAGTTTCGATGTAGGCCTTAACTTCAGTAGCAGCCTCACAACTGCAAGGAGGAAAACCACATAGAGCATGTTTTTCATCCCATAAGGCCTTGAGCTTTGTGAAAAATGATGTGACAGAGTTTGTACCCTGCTCACAATCATGGATGATGTTTTCTATCTGGAACAAGGACACCGTGTTAGTGTGAGAAAAGCGCTCCTTCAGTTCTAACCACATACCTCTTGCATCTCTGCAGTGAATGACACTGCCTGAAATTTCCTTCGACATCACACCTAGTAGCCAGGTTTTAACAAGAGTATTGCAGCGTTCCCACTGCCTCTGTTCGATCATCAGGGTTGTGTGTAGGTTTTGTGAGGGTTCCATCTACGAAGCCCTTCTTGTTCTTGATTGTGAGTGCCATAGTCATTGACTGCACCCAGTTTGTGTAATTGTCTTCCACCAGCGGCTGTGAGACAAGAACAACACCCGGTTGATCCGAGTGATGGAGGAAAAGGGGGTGATTTGCATTCTCCCATGGTCCTGAGGTTTTGGAAGTCTCCGAGCCCTTTCTTGGTGAATCAAGGGACTTCTGTTCTTCTTCACCAGCCATAGGGTATTTGTGTTATAGGTTTCTAGGTTCTCAAGAGTGATTGCTCTGATACCATAAAGAATTTGATAGTGTGAAGAATATAATATCTCTCTTAATTGATACAGAATAGTTTACAAGCTTTTATACAAGAAGGATACGTCTCCTACTCCAAAATTGTAGGACTAATTATAGTAATAAAAATCTTCTAATTAACTTGTGGTGATACTGAAGATCATGACAACTAAGACTCCAACTCACGAAGGATTTCTTTCCTCAATACATACAAACCAACCAAGTTATTATATTAATTCACCACCCTACATGAAAATATATATGATGTACTTTATTGCATCAATTAACATTGAAAGGTTACCAATCTCTAAACATTCTATCATGACATGGCAAATACACATATTCAAAGTGATAAAGTTTAAGCATATGCATTTGACTTCTGAACTAGCATGTAGGCTTCTTAATAAAATTACATTACATTATATTATATCATTAATCCATACAAGATTGACTTAGGCTTTCAATTCTAGCCTCAACAAAGTGACTAACACACTCTTTATCTCTTGATCACTGTACTATAACTTGTGCCCTTTACATGTACTTAAAGGTGGCACAAATTCTAACAGTTATCATTGAGTCAGTTGCATGAAATATGACCAATTAAGCACTTACCAACAATCTAAAATGTCTGTGGGTTTAAGATATCACATGCGTCCTACTATACTAGTTATTGGAATTAAGCTTAAGTGATGAGGGAGGATTGAAGATTGAGTTAAGATTAGACCATCTCCAAGGTATCTTCAGAGACTTTTGACATGAGTAATAGTTATAGCTTCCTCTTCCTTTGGTGTTCAATTTCTCTCTGTTTTTATTTTTTTTTATTTTTATTTTTAAGGTTTGAGGGCCATTTTGGAAGAAATAGAAACTTTAGTATGGGTGTGGGTGAAATGAGAAAGAAAAGAAGTAGGAGAAGGTGTGAAATTTTTTTGACGAGGTGAAGTGAGAATTTAAGGAAAAAATTGGTAATTTTTAAAATAGCAGTTACAAACAAATTTTAAAAAATAAATTAAAATTGAGTTTTCAAAATTTTGTCATGTGAGCCGGCTTTGAAGATTTCACAATCCATTTAAGTCTAAACCAATGTTTATTTGTAGACTAACGGATGGACTTTATTGAACCCCCAATATGTATTTTCTGTAAAAGATTCAACTTTCCATCGGAGATGAATTTTAAAAATTTAGGGTTTAAAATTTAGACTTTAAACCCAGTAATGAAGATAGTCTTAGGGGTTCGTTTCTCCTTCAATGTAACAAATTACAAATCATAGGTTCACAGCTCATGCTTCAACCAGCTTTTCTTTTTGTTAAAGACACCAGTGGATTACTTGACCGGCTCGACGACCTGAATTTTATCGAACTTGAACTATTGCATCCCTAAGCTCCTCCCCTTTCTATTTAACCATAACTCAAATTGTGCAAAGAGTCTGGCAGACTGGACCCGGCCCAATTCAGTCCTAAACTGGTGACATGATCCGCCTGACCCAGCCCAATTCAATACTAAAGAGTATGAAAACAGAAATAAGGGCCATGGATTACACTTTTTGATCTTCAAGGAAGCTTGGAGAACATCAAGAGAACACACAGCTAGGCCTTCAAGAACACGAACAGCCTTGGAGAAGTCCTAAAGCTCTTCACGGCAAGAGGCTTTTTCTGAATTTTTGGAGAGGGTTTTGGAGAGAAGAGAGGTAGGCTAATGATCTGGATTTTGCGTCAAGAAGTGATCGTTTTGGAGTCAAGAATTGCTGCTATTTATAGAGGAATCCTCCTTTCTTGTGATGCGATCTTGGCCATTCATCTAGAGGTGAATTATCCTCCAAGTTTCCTTGATTTTCTCATGATAAAGTCTTGAATTTTCTGATCTCTTTTTCTCTTAATGACTGACGGTATATTTCTTGGATATCTGTAGAGTTAATCATGCAATGCTCCTTCTCTTTCCCTTGAATAGTGACCATATACATCCCTTATTCCTCTCTAGTATTTTATGATTTTATTCCATAAGGAGTACACGACATATCCTCTTAAATTCCCTAGAATTTTTCACGGCAGACTCCACCTTTCCCTCCTTTGAATTACATTAATTTCTTCCTCCAAGAGTTGTGCATACAACGAACTCCTACAATAAAGGAAAATCAGAAATCAATTAGAGTTTATAACCAATAGGAAATAAAATAATTAGGATAAATATTGAATACAAACACTCCCCTTTTATTTCCACAAAATAAGGATAATTTATGTGAATAAAACTCCTTGATTTCCTCCTTATTTTTGTGCGTCATCTTCTCCTTCAAGTTTCCTTGATTTCATCACTCAAGAGTCCTCAATAGGATGGACTCCTAAATTCTCTCTTTAAAACAGGAAAATCAGAAATGGGAAAGTTCAAAGGAAGAAAGTTCCCTAAAATAAAATAGGAAATATTTCCTAAAATGAAAGAGGAAAGTTTCTAAAATAACTTATCATTCATTTACGCTCATTTCTACTCTTCTTCGCCTTTTTTCTCCATTTCTATGCTTGAAGTACCTAAAAATAGAAACTATGTTAGAGTTAGTAATTTTAAGAGAATAACTTAGCCAAATGAGGGAAAATACATATTAAAAACGTCATACTTTGTGTCCTATCAACTTTTGACATGAGTAATAGTTACAGCTTCCTCTTCCTTTGATGTTCAATTTCTCATTTTTTATTTTTTATGGATTGAGGGCCATTTTGGAAGAAATAGAAACTTTAGTATGGGTGTGGGTGAAATGAGAAAGAAAAGAAATAGGAGAAGGTGTGAAATTTTTTTGATGAGGTGAAGTGAGAATTTATAGGAAAAAATTGGTAATTTTTAAAATAGCAGTTACAAACAAATTAAAAAAAAAAAATTGAGTTTTCAAAATTTTGTCATGTGAGCCGGCTTTGAAGATTTCACAGTCCATTTAAGTCTAAACCAATGTTTATTTGTAGACTAATGGATGGACTTTGAACCCCCAAATATGTATTTCTGTAAAAGATCCAACTTTTCATCGGAGATGAATTTTAAAAATTTAGGGTTTGAAATTTAGACTTTAAACCCAGTAACGAAGATAGTCTTAGGGATTCGTTTCTCCTTCAATGTAACAAATTACAAATCATAGGTTGAAGCAACCAGCTTCCTCTTCCTCTGGGTCTGGCAGACTGGACCCGGCCCAATTCAGTCCTAAACTGGGGACATGATCCGCCCGACCCAACACAAACACACACACACACGTCATCATCCTTAAAAACGTAACATTTGCTTTTCCCGAAAACAGAAGAGAGAGAGTACCATTTGTCAGATTTGTAGGGACGTGGACAAATGTCGGAGATGAAGTCAATTGCGGTGGTGGGCGGCGGCCAAATGGGCTCTGGTATAGCCCAACTCGCCGCCATGCACGGATGCGATGCTTGGCTCCTAGACACCGACCCTAGTGCTCTAACCAGAGCCAACAAGTCCATCTCCCACTCCATCCAGCGCCTCGTTTCCAAAGGACAACTCACTCAGGTCAAAAAAATCCTATCTTTCTCTGATTCCTTTACCAAAGAATCTATGAGATAGAAATGAAGGGTATACTAGAAAGATAGAGAATTTTAATGAAGGGTATACTGGAAAGATAGAGAATTTTGGTACTTATGTCGATGTTGAATTTGATGAGCTAAACCGTCGGTTTGTTATCGAAATTGTGATGGGTTGGAATCAACATTAGGTGGTTAGTATACGCTAGATGTTGAGTGTGATTGTGGGAGTTGCTATTGCTAAGTTGGTCTTTGGTTCTGGTCACTTTGGTGAGGCTTGCAAGTATAAAGAAGAAAAAAGATATTGAAATCGTGAGACTACTGCTTTGTTAGGAATTTTGTGTATCCATGGCAAAAGGGTGCTGTTTGATAAAAAGTACAAAGAAACTGAAGTTGAAATCGTGAGACTATTGCTTTGTTAGGAATTTTGTGTATCTGTTTGATAAAAAGTACGAAGAAACTGGAGCTTAACTAAATTGAGAACTAGGTTTTGCATCACTGCTCTGGCTATATTTGTGTCGCTTGAGTAGAGTTCCAACTGGATGTCTCGAGTAGGTTACTGGAGTCGATAGGTGTTATATTCTGCTGAGTTTTTGGTTGTTCACTTGTTTGAACCATTTAAAGTTAAGAATTGACCGCATTTTTTATCACTGTGTCAAAATCTCATGCTTTTAAGTTTGTAAACAATTACAAGCTGAACGAACTTGTGATGAGGAATTGCATTTCAGGGCTTTACTGATGCGATTGATTCTTTGAAAGTTAAAACTTAAAACCATCTATTGCACTATCAATGCTTACCATTTATTGCTAGGAAAGTTTTGCAATTGTGGCATTGTGAGCTCTTGTCATACTGTTCGTTCGACGTATAAATAACTTCTTAGAAACAGATCCAAAAGAACAAAGAAACATTTGCCTATTATATGAAATCTGTCATCCCTATACACTAGTGTGATGTTCTTCTAGTGATTGATCAACATATCATTGAACTTCTGTTTAACAGGCTGTTGGTAAAGATGCTTTGGGCCGTCTGCGGTATACCTCAAACTTGCAAGAACTTTCTTCAGCAGATGTTATTATTGAAGCTATTGTGGAGTCTGAAGATGTGAAGAAAAAGCTATTTATTGAACTAGATAAGATCACAAAAAGTTCTGCCATACTGGCATCTAATACAAGTTCCATCTCCATTACTCGTCTGGCAGCAGCAACTAGCAGGCCGAAGCAGGTTAAGCTCGGAATATACTTTCTACTTCTGGTCCTGAGATTATGCTTTTGAGATTTTGCAGAGCTTGTGAAACTTAAACTAGATAAAAGATTTCTTTTTTCTATTTTTGTCAAAATCTGTGAAGTCAGAAATCTGATTATGTTAAATTACTATTGTGATTTCAAGGTGATTGGCATGCATTTTATGAACCCTCCTCCTATAATGAAACTTGTTGAGATCGTGCGAGGGGCAGACACATCAGATGAGACTTTTAATGCTACAAAAGCATTGGCAGAAAGGTTATTCACTTGGATTCTTTGAATTGCATAAAGATGAAAACTTTATCTTCCCTGTTGTGTGATAAACTTTAACTCTTCTGTGTTGAATTTTCAGGTTTGGCAAGACAGTGATATGCTCTCGGGATTATGCTGGCTTTGTTGTAAACAGGATCCTAATGCCGATGATAAATGAAGCATTTTTTACACTCTATACTGGTGTGGCAACAAAGGAAGACATTGATGTGGGAATGAAGTTGGGAACAAATCATCCAATGGGTCCTTTAGAGCTTGCAGATTTCATTGGATTGGATGTCTGCTTATCAATCATGAAAGTTCTCCATGCTGGCCTTGGCGACAGTAAATATGCTCCCTGCCCACTTCTTGTACGGTATGTTGATGCAGGTCGACTCGGAAGAAAACGAGGTATTGGGGTATACGATTATCGTCAAATGCCTGATGCAGTAAAACCTTCTTCCAAGCTTTGAATTCTGGGCTTACTTGGAATAGCAAACTGCTTTTGTCTATATAGTACCTCGCAGTTCACTTGGAATAATCGTGCAACAAATGTTGGTGGCCAAGCAGCTTACTGTTGTGTTGTTTACAGTCAGGGACGGAGCTACTCAAGGGCCTGAGGGGGCCATGGCACCCCTTAACTTTTTGACTGCATATGTAATTGTTGCTTGCAATCTAGTTGACTTGAGTTTCTACACACACAATTATTAATATTGGCACCCCCTAGTTCTCCACGTGATTAGCTTCATATGAAAATATAATATATCTCACCTATCTTTTGATTGGTTAGTTTGGAGTAATAGTAACTAATAAAACTTTTTGGATTTTAGAAGCAGAACCATGAGTAAAATAATATTTGGAGCATGCTTGTTGCACCTTGGTATTTGGAGAACGCCTCCTTACCGCATGCCTGTTTAATCTGATCAAATCAATTATACAATTATACAATATTTTAATATTTTTTTAATATATTTTTTCTCATCCATCTTGTATTGGCCCCCCCCCCTTAAAGTTGTGATCTCTGGCTCCATCCCTGTTTACAGTCTTGTTCACATTGAGCTTGCAGTGGGATATTAATCATGAGTTGCTAAACATGATGCACCAAATTTTATGGAAAGGGAGCCCAATAAAGATGTATTTACATAATTAATAGGAGAGGGGGATCTTGATAGAAGAATGTTTCCAGAAGCCTGTAAACTGATTGTAGCTTGTGTAACCTTTTCCTTCATAAAGGAGCACAAGCCTGTAAACTGATACAACCCCATGCTTGGTATGGCTTGGAGGTATTCTTCTACGTCCTTTGTATTTGATAGAGTTAAAATTATTTTACCATCCTGAATTTTACACCTAAAATTATTTGTGTCTCCAAACTTTTAATTTAATCACATATGTCCTTATACTCCAACTAAAGCTATTAGTAAATTAATTTACGAATTTCTTCATACATTGGTGAGGATGAGAGTCCATTTAGGGTCAGTTTTTAGCTTTGGACATGTAAATGGTGTGTTTCTTGCATGATTGAAGGCTAAAATCTAGTTTGAGTAAGCAACACTATGTGAAGAAATTGATGGATTAGTTAAGAATTAGTTATAATCAATCACATTGGAGAGTATGAGGGCACAAACGATTATATTAGAAGTTTAGGGGCACAAATAATTTTAGGTATAAAGTTCAGGGTGCTAGAATGATTTTAGCTCTATGTGATATCACAAAAGACCAGCTACCGACCCTATGGAAACCAAAACATGGTAGTGATAATGACAACTAAATTGATCAATCAAATGCATTCTTTCCTCTACTGATTGACACTCACATGGCACCCTCACCTCTACTCAAAACAGAGGAGGCGAAAGGGACCCAAAGTCAGACCCTAATGTAAAATCACGATGAGTTTGCATTATTTATTTGCCAAACTTCATCCCAGGGTAGATAAAGGTAACTCAACGGTGATAGAATATTTTCACTGGACTCTTCTTGGTTCTTCTTTAGAGGAATAAAACTTAGATCCATGCTTAAGGTGTCTTGATCATTCCAAGACTGGAATTATCTATTTGATTCAGCTGTGTATATCCCAATACCAGTTAAAATCATGATTTCACAAAATTCAGTATCATATCTCAGCAAAATTAAGTTTGATCAACCTAATAATAATGAGACATATATATTTTGCTTTTATTGCCTACCAGCTCATGAATCTGTAGAGTGAGAAAAAGCAATCAAGAACAGTTCCTATAAGAACTATTAGCTTCATTATATTGATCATGGCTAGCCCCACAGACTCTATTCCCACTCCCAACTCTGGCATTATTAGGCAGGCATCTTTCTTGTTGATAGTGATTGAGGTGGAAGCCAGTGGGAATTGTTAGAGTTTTTTATTTTATTATTTTTTATTATTTTTTTATTGAAAAAGCAAACAACGTTAGTAGTTAGATAAGAAAGTAGATAGAGAAGGAAGGTAAAGCTCAACATTTGCTACACATAAGAAATAATTCTCAGGACAATTTGAGAGCAAAGAAGGTGAAGCTATGAAGTTCTTATTTCAGTGTCCTTGCTGCTCTTGCTTCTGCTTCATGAAGCCAAAGAAGGGCAGAGCAAAGGTGAAGGCTACAGCCAAGGAAGCAGCAAAGGAAGAGAAGAAGGTTGAAGCTCCCAAGGAAGAGAAGAAGGAAGAGAAGAAAGAGTGACAATGCAGTTGAGCCATCTTCATGTATCAGATTGAAAACATATGAAAGCATGTATTTTGAATCTTTACCCTTCTTTCTTACTTATGTGTTTATCCTATTAGTTACAGCAATTGTTGTTGGCATTTGCATCCAAGTTTATCCTAATGCTAGCTTGATATATTTGGTAATAAACTGCGCTGTGTATCCATCTCTAATGCTAAATATGATCAATAATTCTCAATGTCCTTGTTCTCTAATATAACTTTTCTTACTAACGTCAAGATGCAGCATTTGTAGTGCTTCCAATGATATATGTTGCATTGTTGCCTGGATCTGGCATATGTTAACGAATCTGTTGCTTTGAATGGATTATCTGAACTCGGTAGAAATTTTTTGACAGATGATAAGGTACACAAACATATTCTACCTTGCTTAAATTTGATGCAAGCAAATTTATGTGTGTAGGTTAGTTTCATTTACATGAAAAAAATGCTTTGATGATACAAGAATGCAGATTCTACAATGGTGCAGTTCCTTGTGTCTGGGTTTGAGATTGACTGACATCTTAAGTAGAATGAGAAACTGAATAATATTCAAAGAATAACTCTTGGCAAATGAAAATTTCTCTTGTTGATTTACTAGATGAAGGAAATTTAGCTTACGAAGGAAAGTTTGCAAGTGTTTAATCTAATCAAGGAACATCTCTTCGGTTTTTTTATCAAAGATTACAGCTTTTGTGAATTGATGAGAAGAGTCTTGTGTTATGAAAGTGCCATCAAAATCTATTCCACTGATCGATCCCTCACTAGTGTTGGGGAAGGAGGACCATTACCCATACTGAAAAGCATATGAAATTATTGAATCTGTTGGGTTTAAAGGGACCCATACAAGGGAAAAGGAAATGATATCAGCAAAAAAAAAAATAGTGAAAAGAAGGACCACTTCCAACAACCTCCTCTATTCTTACCTTCCAAGTTATATTAATCATTATTGTAAGAAAATATGTGATTATTCAATAATAGTGACTCTATTCAGACCTCTTAATATTTAGACATCACCATTACTTTTTTTCACCATACTTCCTAGTTTACTCCTTATTTTAGTACTCACTACACATTCGTTCTATCAACCTGATGTCAATTGTTCAGACTTTTGCATTTCCAATCCGACTTGCAAATCTGTAGGGGAGAGAAGAAAAACTTGTATGTAAGCTTGGTTATTTCGTTGGCTGCAGAGCCCTAACTTCCCCAATGATCGTGAATAGCCAAATTAAAGAGGTATACTTTTTATTACAGAGGTTCCTATAGAATCCCGAATCTTCGGTGACTTTGTTGCTCATCTGATAACTGATTGCCATGTACCGATTGATGTCCTTTGAAATTGAGGACTTCTAATCAAATATTAAGATTTCAAAGGACATCAAATCAAATAATTCTCAAGTAGATGGAGAGATAGAGAGGAAGGAGTATTTCTTCTTCGGTGGGATCAATTTATTTTTTTGGGTGATAAATGTACCCAGAAAATTTATTTCTGCACCCAGCAAATTTTTAACATCTTAATATATCACACTAGCTTTCCCATAGTACCCCTAAACCCAAACCCAGCACAAATAAAAACCTAACCTAATTATTTCAAAAAAAAAAACCTAACCTAAT
Organism: Rosa rugosa; assembly: GCF_958449725.1. Classification (NCBI taxonomy): domain Eukaryota; kingdom Viridiplantae; phylum Streptophyta; class Magnoliopsida; order Rosales; family Rosaceae; genus Rosa; species Rosa rugosa. The sequence goes on along the minus strand of NC_084821.1, from coordinate 50,686,704 downwards.
TAACTTGCCATAAATGTACATGGCAAACTGCAATCGTTGACGTCCTTCACTACTCTTCTTCTTGCGAGTAATCTTGATCTCTTCTTCTTTTTTTGAATTCATTGTTTCAGCCATTGGAAAGGTTTCCAAGCAACCCCACAGGTGCGTGTTTTTTTTTTTTTGGATATTAATGAAACTTCATTAATAATTACCAATGGGAGTAAAGTCAGTAAACCCAATGGAAGGTGCCTAAAACAAGGCCCAAGTACAAATAAACCCAATAAGGAAAATTACAACTCAACCATAATCCACATGGATAGGGCAAAATAGTGTAACCCTAAAAATTAAATAAAACATCAACTCCTCCAATACTAACACAGCAGCCGCCGCCCAAACTCTTCCGAACAGCCGTTGCAGTCGCCGCCGTCGCCGCTTCCAGAAGCCAAGAGGATGCAAGAAGTGCTAAATCGAGGTGATGAGCACCGAATAATCGTTGCCAGAACAATCCTAAAAAGCAGATCCAGTCAAAACCAAAGTTAAAGGGGATGAGAGAAATGAACCAATACCACACATTGACTCTCTCTTCTCCACCAGAGAGACTCAAACCGGGAAGGGAACAAAGCCACCGAAATGGGACAGAAGCCAATAATAGCAAAGAAAAAATCCAGTGGTGAATGGGGGGTGAAACACCCATGCGTGAGCACCCATACTCCTTTTGGTAAGTGATTCTCACTTTTAAGAGGTAGCCATGAAATCCTTCATGGAGCAGGTCTTTGGTAGATGGAGGGGAGCTGGTGTGAGGTGATGGGTGAGGGGAATCATGGAGTTTTTTGGATCTGAAATTTTTTTGGGTTGATCGGCAAAGAAAGGAGGAACAAAGTCCTCTAGAACTGGACATGAGCCAGCAAAATCACCACAAGATGGGTGTAAATCACTACAGGGGTGTGAGAAAAGCAAGAGAAAAAGATGAAGAACAGAGGAACTGAGAAAACAGAGAAGCCAAACGAGAGAGGCCGCCCCCAACTCTCAAGCCTTCGATCTAGATCTGGCAAGAGAGAAGGGGGAGGGAGAAAGGTTTTTTTTTTCAGATCTGTTTTCTCTCTCTAGGTTTTAGAGAGAGACGCTATCCCACAGGTGCGTGTTCATGTTACATTCTCTATGTTCTTGTTCAGATAGAGAAGTGGTAAATTGTTCATAGCAATTGATATGTATTCCTTGATCAGTATTATAACTTAGTTTTGTTTTAATCTACCCAGTATGGAAAATTGTCGTGTAAATTCATATCCCTAAAGTATAAAGTGGGTGCTTGGAATTCCTCTTGTAAAATTGGGTTATGCTACTCTCTAATCCAAAAATTTGCCACAATAATCCTAGTTAAATCGGATGGAAAAAAATATCTTAATTTTGCTGGGCACATGCTAGTTGAATCAGATGGAATTACAGATCGATATGCTTCTTTGCTGGGTATAGATATATGGCTCAATCAAGAATGATTTATATTTTACATAATATAAATTTGTTAGGTACGTATAGAAATTTTTTTTTTAAATTATTTATTATTATTATTTTTTTAATAAAAATGTCAATATTACCCCGCTCCACCCAACTCATGATCTTAGTGAGATATGAACTTGTGACCTAAGATATTAGTGAGATTTGACCTTCTAAGCTTTAAGTTTACCAGTTATTATAAATAACTAACAAACCACAACTCACATACTCTAATTTATGTTTTACTTTTCAGCCTTTTGTGTTCAATGTAAAGCATATAGAAAATAGCATTTAGTTAAATCTTTCGATATTGTTCAATATTTTTTAATTGCTTTATATTATTTTTTAAAAGCTCTCTGATCAAGTTTTAACTTTTAGTCATTTCATTTCATTTTGTTTTACTTTTCTGATAGACAAGAGGATTAATGACGCAGGATGTGTGTGTGTGTTGTGTTTTCTTCTTTTGTTACTGAGAGAGATCAAATTAATGATTTAACTGTTTTAGGAAAAGAGAATTGTAGAGAGAATTGGGATAATAGTTGTATCTTTTATTGATAATAGGAGCCCTTATATATATGGAGTACAAATACATAATCTTTGAGTACAAGGAATCATATTCTAATTAGAAATAGGAATATAGAACAATCTTCTTCTATTACAATCATAAAAAGTAATCCTAGTTTAGTAAGGCACACATAATAGAATATCCTTTAACATTTCCCCTTGTGCCGTCCAAACGGGATGTCATCGTGAGACCATTGCACTTCAAAATGTTGCCTCGTTAAAAACCTTGCTCGAGTAATAAAAACCATGTGGGATAAAAACAACCTCGAGGAGGAGAAAAAGAGTACGACACGCCCTTCACTCTTCTAGATCAAACATGTAGACATCATACCTCCCCTTGATGTCAAGATCTCCCCCCTGATTACTAAAATCGTGGGAGTTCGGATAATTTCCTCATTCCAATACTCTTCACATGTTTCTCGAAAGTGGATTTGAGTAACGACTTAGTAAATATGTCCGCTACATTATCCTCTGATCGGATTTGATTAACTTCAATCTTTAGAAGTATTTGTTGTTGCTGATTACAAAAGAATTTAGCGTATATGCTTGGTGTTGTCGCCCTTGATGAAACGTTGTTTCATTTGCTCAATGCAATCTGCATTATCCTCATAAATGCACGTAGGTTTATATGTGGTAGACTTCAAACCACAAGTTCTTCGAATATGTGCAACTACGGACGTTAACCATATGCATTAATGAACTGTTTCATGAAGAGCAATAATCTCTGCATGATTCGAAGAAGTAGCGACAAGGGTCTGCTTTGTAGACCTCCAAGATATCGCGGTCCTTTCCATAGTAAAGACACAACCAGTTTGGGAACGACCTTTAAGCGGGTCAAAGAGATACCCTACATCAGTAAAACTCATCAAAACATCACCATCGTTTGATGGAGGGAGGGAGGACGCCGACCACCCTTGGTGGCGGAAGCAGCGATGTGGATGGCGGCCTTTGGGCTAATGGAGTCTGATTCCATTCTTTGGTCCTTTATTTTGTCTCTGTAGAGATAGAACAAGCTCATATCTATCGTACCTTTTAAGTGTCGAAAGATTGCCTTTACACCAGTCTAATGGCATTGCGTTGGCGCAGGGCTACATCTAGCTAACAAGTTCACAATAATTGAGGTGTCCGGTCTTGCATTGTGTAAGTACAATTTTGCGCCTATTGTACTTAGGTAGGGCACTTCTGCCACTAACACGTCTATGTCATCATCCCTGTGACGAAACGGATCCCTCTTAGGGTCAAGACTACGGACAACCACGGGAGTGCTTCTTGACTTTATCAAAATGCTTAAGCATTCATTGACACGGTATTCAAGTTCTAAACTGAGACGAAACCGTGTTCACCCAAGGTCATTCGTCTCAAACTCGGATTTTAGGTGTTCAACGGTTTCCCTTAGCTAATCAAGGGTTCCAATTATGGTCATTAACATAAACCGCGACAATTGCAAATCCAGAACCTATCATGGAAATGCGCGTGCATAGTTCATCATATCCCTTCCCTATTAGTGAGCATTACATCCTCATTGCAAACACGCTCTGTGGTTTAGAGCCACTTGATTTGGGTGAATGAAGTCCATTAGGAACCTTCATGTATATTTTCGTTTCTGGATCCCCATAAAGATAAGTAATGACTACATTTGTAAGCTGCATGTTCAATTATTCAAAAACTACTAAACTGAAAATGTAGCGGAGTGCAATGACATCCATTACGGGAGAATATATCTCCTCGTAGTCGATTCCAGGGCGTTTGTGAGAAATCTTGCGCCATGAGGCGAATCTATAATCTCTTTTTTCTCATCACACTTTCTAACAAGGACCTATTTATGTCAACAAGTTTTATGTTAGGAGGTATCGGCATCTCTGGCCCGAAATCCTTCCTCTTCATTAGTGAATCCAATTCAACCTGGATCGCATCTTTCCATTTAGGTCAATTTTTTCTACGTTGACATTCTTTAACAGAGCAAGGTCCGATGTCATTAGTCTCAATAATCTCACATCCTCATGTACACTAGTGTAGTTTGTAGAGATCTCTATATTCTCAGGGATTGATTCTAACATTGAGGCGTCCCCTAACGATGTCTTGTGGACATAACCACAATTTAGAATAGTCTCCTGAGACGGATTTTGAATATTAATGATCAATGGATTAGTTTGTGCCAAACTCGCTCTCTTCCTTGGGCGAGAATCCATCGAACTTATGGGTCTTCTACGCTCCCTAGAGGAACCCACGACCTGTGACGCCATTATGCCACCTTGTGGCGGACCATGCTACTATCCATGGTGGCAGCGACGTGCCCAGCTCTTTTGGGTGGTGCTATGTCCTGATTGTCCTCTTGAGGGGACATCACTCATTGCAAGCATGTTTACAGCAGGTATATGTGATATCATCACTTTTAGAGGATTAAGATGAGACATAGTTGGGACAGACCACGATAATTCTTGTTGTTCCTATTAAACGTTGACATTCTAATCTCTCCCTAACAACGAAAGACTATCTCATCAAAGTGACCATCTGCAAATCTAGTGGTAAAGAGATCGCCTGTCAAGGGTTCTACATAACAGACTTACAATTGTAGATTTACATCCAACACAAATATATATATATATATATATATATATATATATATATATATATATATATATATATATATGCATTCGTTGCTTATGACCTATTTGGATGCGATTGTGGCGGAGCGATTGGCACATAAACCACGCACTCAAATATGCGTAAGTACGAGATATCAGACTCGCACCCAGTCACTAGCTGTAACACAAAGAAAGGTGAATGGCGGTGGGTTGTAGACGAATTAGCATAGCTGTATGCGATATTGCATAACCCCAAGAGGAAATATTGGTGCGCATTACCAAAGTCCGGGCTACCATCGTAGTAGTTTGATGGTGGCTTTTCCGTGAGACCATTTATGTGTGTACATGAGGAAAAGATTCCCAACATTAATCCCCAATGATATGCAATATCCATCAAAAGTCTTCAATGGAAACTCTCTAACATTATCAAGTCGAATTGACTGAATGAGATGATCCGGGTAGTGAGCCTGTAGCTATATGATCTAGGCCAGGAGTTTATCATAAGCAGCATTATGAGTGGACGATAGCGTGACATGTGACCAGCGTGTCTGCGATTCAACCAACACCATAAAACATCTAAATGGTCCGCAAGTTGGTTGAATCGATCCACAGAATATCCCTTTGCATTCGATGAGAACACATGTGTCCTTTGCATAGGATGGTCTCGATCCTAATTTAGCTAAAAAGTAGGCTTCGCAAAATGAAAGATGGGCCTTAGAAGCAACCAATGAGGATTTTGGTTGAGCCACAAAATTACAATTGACTTGAGAAGTGGAGAGAGGAGACAAATCATCATATATGGCGTCAATGCCATCTCTATGCCGTAGGAGGATGACGGCGCCGGAGTTAGCCAGCCGATGGTGGATGGCGGCAACATTGTGTGGTGCGACTGAGGTCCGTTTCCCTCCTTGAGTCGATCTTTGATTCGTACTTCTCTTCAATATGAAGAAAGGATGTTTATGTGAACTCTTTAATATACGGATCATCATATCACGACTTGGATGTCCCAAACAGTCATGCCAAAGCTTGTATGTGTCGGAATTTCAAAAGGTCATCTCTTATGATGTTGTTGGACTCAATTACTCAAATAGTGGTTACATATAACTCACTAGAGCGACACATAAGCTTATCTAATACTAGTTTTCGTCCGTAGTCATTAGAGGTAATGCAAAAGAATTTATGTCCATTCTCATTATGTGTTTCCACATGGAAACCGTTGGCTCTAATATCTTTAAAGCTTAAAAGGGTTCTTCCGGTCCCAGGAGCTTAAAGAGCTTTAGTGACATTAATCAATGTGCCTTTTGGCAACAGAAATTGAGCTGGTCCTCGATCATGAATCAATTGTGATGATCCTGCCATCGTAGTCACAGAAGATCGAGCAGGCATCATCCCAAGGAATAATTCCCTATGTTAAGGTATGGTGTGCGTAGTAGCACAATCCGCGAGACATTCTAAATCTCTGAAAAACGGCCTAAGTAAATAAAACTCGAATTAAAAGAATCAACGCTTTATTAATAATAGCCAATGATTACATCAAAGTTTCTAATCGAAATAGTTATAATCAATACTCGACTAATGGTTGTTACTCAATCCTTTCGGTAACTCCAATTGAGCACAACCAGGAAAGTAAGAGGAGATGTCGGTGGAGCAAAGCTCGCTTCAGTACCACTTATCTCAACTATTTTCCTAGACATCATATTAATTGGATGGGCCTAGTTGTGAAAAAGTTATCACCATTGCCATTATTGATAATAGTTTAAGGCAAATGCCATTACATAAATTCTTAGAAAAATACTATCTAAACAAAATCTGCGGAATCCATATTTTCATCGCCAGATTTGAAGTCTTTAATTATAAAATTGGCGTCATTGCCTTCTCCATCATCTCCTTCAGCTGCGAGATAAGCCTCATGCTCTCTCATATCTTTATACAATAAATTAGTTTCGGAGTATAATACTTCCACGACAACTAATTAAGTATTTCTGAGCCTCTTTGCTACCAATAAATCATTTTTTCAAGAAATTCAGATTAGACCGAAACATTGATGTTTGAATGGTCAATTTTCGATGCTCACGAACGCTCTTAGTTCGTAGTTTAGCGTGAACTCCCCACGGTTCCGCTTTTATGAATCGAACCCATGTTACAAGAAAGGTGGGATGTAGAAGAAGAGATTTTGAAAGTCCCCGAGAAAAAAAGAAGAAGAAACAAAATTCAAAAGCAGGAACTTTAATCTTAAAACTTACTTGGTGTTCTTGATGCTTGATTTTCTTGTTCTTCTTGTAATCTTCTTGAAAGTAGCACGCAAGGATGGTGGTGTCGTGTAAGAAGGTGGTGCACAGTACATGGGAAAATCAAGGTTAGGGCTCATGCTGATAACATGTTTAAGGAAAAGAGAATTGTAGAGAGAATTGGGAAAATAGTTGTATCTTTTATTGATAATAGGAGTCCCTATACATAGGGAGTACAAGTACATAATCTTTTTTTTTTTAGTTCAAAGAAATTTCATTAATAGAATGGCCAGAACGGCACATACAAACGGTCCATTAGGACACCCGGTACCATTCACTGTTACACATCTTGCTCAACTATTCAAGAGCTTGCCAAAAAGCTAAACAAACAACTAGGCTCACAAAAAATACTTTGGACTTGAGCCTCCCTTTGCCAATGCACGCAATTGTGGTGCGCCAGAAGGATCAAATATTTAGTGCAAAAACATAGCAGAGTTTAGTGTGCAAGCTAAAGACCAACTTACAGCTTACTCAATCCCTTTCCCCTTGCCCTTACCCGAAGGGCTAGAGGAACATGGTGAATCGGTGAGACACAATGGAGAAGCAGGTTTCTTTTCAATCTTGGTCTTTGATGGATTTTTATTTCGGGCTCCAAGAGGACGCCCCCTTTTCTTCTTTGTCTCTGTAGCCTCGACTGGCACCATTAAACCTCCTGGAGTTTCCTGAAGCCCCAAAGATTTTGCAGTAAATTTGGTGGTGAATTCAGGCATCTTGAGCTTCTTTGGTTGAGCCACTTGTCCTCTGTTTTCATCAATTAGAATTGGGGTTTGAACTTTCTGAGGTGAAGGGGTAGGAGTACGCCTACCTCTCTTGCTGGGCAATTGATCTTCAACAGGCACAATAGCTAAACCATTGTCTTTTCTTGTGTCAGGCTCACGAAGCACAATAGACTTTTTGGCCTTACGAGCCCCTGTATCTTTCAGATTCACAAAAGGTGATATAGTAACAGCAGTTGGAATAGAGGATTTAAAAGTAAATGACATGCCATCAACCAGAAAATTCCTATTCAGAAAATCAATTTTTGGTACATGAGTTTGCACCACAGTCGTGTTTTTATTTTTTCCTGCAGCAGTACACGAACCTGTAGGATGGAAGACCAACAAGCAATCCTCACAACGTCCAAAGAGATTGTCAAAATTGTAATGGATTACCTCTTCAACCCCATCATCAATTTTCAGCTTTTTCTCCAAAAAAATTGGTTTCAGGATATTATGGCTAACCCTAACCCTAATCTCCCCTTTGTTGTTAAAAAGCCTTTCATCAAGTTCAAGGGGATGGCCAGCCACAGTAGCAATATCCATGATAGTTTCTTTTTTCTCATAAGCAGGAGGGATATTAGTGATACGTACCCAATAGTAAAGTAGGTTCAGAGGGATCTTCTCAACTGGTGTTACACCATCATATTCCATCAACACCATTGGAGCTCGAGCATAATTCCAAGGCCCTCCCCTAATCACCTTGCGCAGGTCGCCACGGTGATCAAAAGAGAAGAGGAAAAGGGAGTTTGATCTCTCTTGAATTTTGAAGCTTTTTTCCACCACCCAAATCCTACGAAAGTGACGACGAAGATCATTGATTTCCACAGGCTTGGGAGATAGGGATCTTCCCAACAAGTAGGCTTGAGAATTTCTTCTAGTTTTTCCACGTGACAGCATAGTGATATCAACTACATCATCTCCTGCTAGGGCAAGAGATGCTTGGAAGCTTGCAGTAACTTCCTCAAGAGAAGCCATTTGAGAACAAAGATGGAGGAGAGGAGGAGAAAGGCCGTAAGACGGCTGCGGGGTGGTGCGCAAGGCACTACCAATAGCGGCTTAGGAGCTTGGAGGCGCGGCAGAGCACGCTTAGGGTTTTAACGATTAATTTTTTACAAGTACATAATCTTTGAATACAAGGAATCCTATTCTAATTAGGACTAGGAATCTAGAACAATCTTCTCCTATTACAACAATAAAAAATAATCCTAATTTGGTAAGACACACATAATAGAATATTCTTCAACATTTTTTTTTTTTTGATTGAAGAATATTCTTCAACATTAACTTAATTTTAACTTTAACTTTCACAATTTTTCACTATATGGACTAACCCAATATTCTTTAACGACCTACTATCGATTTCACATGAAATTAAAAAAGGGATTTTGTCCATTTACCCCATTTTTAGGGATTTTTTTCCCACTAACCCCATTAAGTTTTTTTAATTCCCTCTTACCCAATACACTCTAAGGGAGTCTTCCCTAATACCCCATTAAGATTTTTTTTTTTTTTTTTAAATTTTTTTAATACCATTTTACCCCTCACCCCTTTGTTACTTATAGAGAGAGAGAAAATGGATGAGAGAGAAACCATAGGAGACTTCGCCGGAGCCCGTCACCGGTCGCCGGAATCCGGTCACCGGTCGCCGGAATCCGGTCACCGGCCGCCGGAATCCGGTCACCGGAATTTGTTGAAAATCTCACCCGAAAGGTTTTTTTGCCCCCAATAGACATCTATTGCCCCCCAATAGACCTCTATTGCCCCCCAATAGACGTTTATTGACCCGATAGTCTATTGCCCCCTAATAGACGTCTATTGCCCCCCAATAGACTTCTATTGCCTCCTATTGCCCCCCAATAGACGTTTATTGCCCCGATAGTCTATTGCCCCCTAATACATGTCTATTGCCCCCCAATAGTCTATTTTCCCTTAATACACGTCTATTGCCCCCAATAGAGGGGCAATAAAGGTCTATTACCCCCCAATAGACGTCTATTGCCCCTAGTAGAACTTTTGGTCACCGGAATGGGAACTAATCTCAGTAAAATTAGACAAATAAAACTTTGATTAAGGAAAAAATAGAGGATATTACATCAATTCAAAACATCTATTGCTCCCCAATAGACGTCTATTGCCCCCCAATAGAACCTTTTTTTTTGTCTTTCTTTCTGGGCCTTCTGCCCATATTTTACTAAAAAAAAAAAAAATTGATTTGGGCACCCAAAATTGATTTGCATCGCTTTCCGGTATCAGGAGCATTCAATGCACCAACTACGGTGCCTTCTGATCCAGTACCGCCGTAGTTGTCCCTGTGACCGAGGTCAACTCCGGCTTCCGCCGTCGAAAACAAACAATGTGCGGTCAAGAGTTCAACAATTTTCTCCGGCACCACCAGCTTCGGCCAGGTAGGCTCCACCGTGCGCTCCAACTCCTCCAAATCAGACTCCTATACATTCATTCCACCACAAATCAAATTTAATCAAATCGAAAATCCAAAACGCAGACCAGAATCAAAATCATACAAGCCTAGAAACTCAAACAAATTTCCGAAAGATTAAGATAGAATCCTTACGAGCTTTTGATGCCGAGTCTCTTCGCCGCAACCGGAGATGAAGTGGAAGGAGAGTAAGGGAACGGCGAAGCTGGCGACGAAGCTGTTGATGCCGGAGCACTGGTCCAGGCCGAGTCTCCGCCTCAACCGGAGAAAAGCTCGGCCGCGTACGACGCTAGCTGCGAAGAAAGCTCCGAAACTCCTGGTCCAGGCAGTGCCGGCGTCGTGCTGGGGAGGGAGGGGGGAGAGAGAGAGAGAGAGAGAGAGAGAGAGAGAGAGAGAGAGAGAGAGAGAGAGAGAGAGAGAGAGAGAGATCTCCGATCTGCTCTGGAGGATGAGAGAGAGTGCAGATCGTGGAGAGAGGAGAGAGTGAAAGAGAGAGAGACAGGGTAAGTGTAATTAATTAATTAAGTCAAGGGTAAAATTGTCATTTTACTTTAAATAGTGTAAGTGGGAATAAAAATTTGTTGATGGGGTAAGTGGGACAATTTTGGCTCATTTTGGTGCTTTGGGTCAAGGACCCATTAAAAAATAGTATTGGTTTTTTTTTTTGTCAAAAGAAATTAGAGTTGTAAATATAAAATAGAAGGAGTATTCAACTGGAAATGCTAGCGCTCTAGAATCAGTTTCAGCGGAAGAGTACTACTTTGTGACAATAACTTTCGTAGAATTTACAACGTAGATGCATGTGAAATACATGATATAATTTTTACTTGGATTGAATTTGCATGACATAAAAAAGTAAAAAACCCTTTGGACCAGAGAAAGAGACACATTTACATAAAATGCAGTGTCACAGACTCAAATGTCATTACTTCTGTACAATATTTTATGGTAGTCTGAAGTAGTAGTGTTTGAAACGTCTCGATCTGGATTTGTCTGTTTTTGATCCACAATTTGGATTTGTCTTCTCTAGATGTAAAGAGATATATCCAACTGTGAAGAAACAGAGAAAATCTCAGCCCTATGTTTCTGACCATAATGATTGGCTTAAAGAAAGTCTCTCCCACTGCCTTCTCTCATTCTTACCCGTCGTATCATCAATCACCAGGGTGTTCAACAAGCAGCAACTCTTCATCTCTGTGTTTTTGTTTGAAGGGCTTGGCGTTTTTAGTTTTTCTAAATATGTTCGATAAAATGTCTTAACAAATCACTTTTCTTCAAAATTAAGCGTAGTGGGTGCGTGCTGGTCCCGAAGTCTCCATTTTGTACAAGCTGACCTGATCAAAATATTAGGACAAAAAGACCGACTCTTAAAATCATTTTCTCCCTGTTTTTGTTTGAAGTGTGGCTTTTGTTTAAAGATTGAGCTTAAAATGTTATATATATTGCCTCACATAGTCAAGTTCTCAGCTAATACAACTATACAAGCTGCCCCTGGTCAAAACAATTAAGCAGACGAGAAAGACAGAGTCTTGGTTCTTTCATCGTAAAAATAGTTACTTCATACTCCCATTAAGTTGTTTTTCCATGCTTTAAATAGATCAGTATATTTTATGCGTTATTGTAGATAATTCCACATTCATGAACACTTATTTCCCCTGTACTTGATGAAAATCCTACCTAATACAACTTCTTCGGTCGGTCTAAAGTTGGTCACATCAGTCTTTGTTTCTCCGAGTATTCTGTAAATATCAACCCCGGTGGCACGTGGACAGGGACCGTTCGGATTCATTTTCAGCTTCATTTTACTTAAACAATGCAGTGGCTCAGAGTCTAGCTCAGACTATTTTGTAAGGTTTCTGTTCCAAGTACTCCAAATATAGAAGGAGAGAATTCCCAAAAACAAAAAAAATATAGAAGGAAAGGGAAACTGACAGGAAGCACCGAAGAGTCGAAACACAAAAAGTATATAAAAACCATCAAAGACCATAAACCTGGCCGGCAAATGAAGGGTATATTCTAACTTTATTAGTCTCAAGTTGGAAAAGAGTCCAGGGAATCAGAGCTTTCTCTCTCTTATATCTTAGATTGCAAAATCTCTATATATAGATATATGTCCTCTTAAGTAGAAAGAGAACATATTGCAAACCACAAACCAAACAAATAAAGACAAGAAATAGGAGAAAGACCAGGAAGTAAGAGAGATGTCAGAAAACACAGCAAGTTCAGATACTAATGCAGCAGTGCCCTTATTGGAGTCAGGAGTTCATGGAGCTGAAGGAGTCAGGTGGTGGAGCAAAGTTTTGGATGTGGAGGAGGCGAAGGACCAGGTCTTGTTTTCGTTGCCGATGATTCTGACCAATGTTTTCTATTACTTGATCACTTTGATTTCAGTTATGTTTGCTGGTCACCTTGGTGAGCTTGAGCTTGCTGGGGCAACACTGGCCAATTCCTGGGCCGTTGTCACTGGCTTCGCTTTCATGGTAAGGTAACTCTCTCTGTCACTCTATTGTGTTGCTTTCCATTGATATGTGTTCACTTTCAAATTCTAGTAAGTAGGAAAATGAATGGAACAGTGTTGGAGTACTATTCCCTAGTATATATCCCAGAGGTAGTGGTGAAACATAGGCGTGTTGGTTATTAGCTAGGCTTTAGCACCATTTTTGGGGTATTGCTTTTCAAAATATGTTTTCACCCTTCTCATCCTCTAGCATTTTCTTTGTCTTTTCGTATCTGAGAGTTACTTCATTCTTCTGTGAGAAGAACAGTGGAAGCTATTGTTGATTTTGATGTTCTGTTGCTAATAATTAAGCATTCAGAGGACAGAGGTGGCTTTCCATTTTCCCAATCGTAGTTTATGCATGATATCGAGATAATGTTTGTATTTTCTTTGCTTTGATTATGTTTAAGTTAAATGTTTATTTATGTTGATCACTTATATCTATACTTGTATGGAAGAGTAATATGATAGTGATGATAATGATAAGGGGAAGAGGAAAATGATTTGGATAGCATTAGTACTAGAAGGTGTTTTCCATGAACTTATAGTCACTCCTTATCGCAATACTGCTGATGGTGAACAGTATGGTAAAGGAATATGATAGATATGAACAGATGAATTGAAAGTGAAAATGAAATTACATTATCAAATGGATATTGCAGATTCTGCTAGCATCTCATTGCTTCCTTTTGTTTAGGTTGGGTTGAGCGGAGCACTTGAGACCCTGTGTGGGCAAGGATTTGGTGCAAAGTCATACAGAATGTTGGGAATTTATCTGCAAGCCTCTTCCATCATATCTTTCCTCTTCTCTATCATCATATCTGTAATCTGGTTCTACACCGAGCCCATACTCATCTTACTCCAGCAAGATCCTCAAATTTCGAAATCTGCTGCGATTTATATCAAGTATCTGATTCCGGGATTATTTGCATATGGATTCTTGAATAACATATTGAGATTTCTTCAGACACAATCTGTTGTCATGCCATTGGTTTTTCTCTCAGTGATCCCAGTGGTTCTTCATATTGGTATTGCATACGGTTTGGTACATTGGACAGCTCTTGGGTTCAAGGGAGCTCCACTAGCAGCTTCGATTTCATTATGGATATCGGTCCTCATGCTGGCCACGTATGTTGTTCATGCTAAGAAGTTTGAGCACACATGGGAAGGATTTTCATTAGAATCATTCCATTATGTCCTAACTGACTTGAAACTTGCCCTCCCCTCTGCAGCAATGGTTTGGTAAGTGTTTTTCTGTATTTTAAATGTTTAAAAGCCCTTTTAGAGGCATGTAGCCTCATTCAGCTATATAATAGAGTAAATAGACTATAGAACTGCAAATGCTCATCAAATCTAAAATGAGAGACGGACTTCGAGTTTAGTTGAGTGAGCTAAATACATGTAGTTCATTTGGTAAAATTTGTTAGCATCAAGGTTATATTTATGACTTGGAAAAATGGCATAGTCTTGGATGGACTATGGAAGCCCAATTCTGATCAGACGTAGCTCTATGGCCTGATTGATGGACACATAAATGAATTGAGGTTCTACAGTTCTGCAGAGGATGAAACATGATTTTCAGTTTTTCACTATTTAACTTTTCACATTTTTATATTCCAGCTTGGAGTACTGGGCTTTTGAGATTCTGGTGCTCTTGGCAGGATTAATGCCAAACTCGGAACAAACCACTTCACTAATTGCAATGTGGTAAGCTACACTAGCTTTTTTTTTTCCTGCATGAAATCTGTTATTGCCACCTGACTGAAGAAGCTTTGTTTTAATTTCTTTTTGTTGTTTTTCATTATTCAGTGTGAATACAGAAACAATTGCTTACATGCTTACATATGGCCTCAGTGCTGCAGCAAGGTTGGTAGAACAATAATTCCCAGGTCACTTTTGTTATTTAAAATTTGTTGGATATCTGCATTCTGTTTCCTATATTCAAGAAAATTAAGATTTACTTACATTTTAGCACAAGGGTGTCAAATGAATTGGGAGCAGGCAAACCGGACCGAGCTAAGAATGCAATGGCTGTGACTCTGAAGCTCTCTGTGCTTCTTGGTTTCTTAGTTGTTCTGGTGCTAGCACTTGGTCACAATATCTGGGCTGGCTTCTTCAGTGACAGCACTGCAATAATAAAGGAATTTGCTTCCATGACACCATTTCTTGCAATTTCAATAATGCTTGATTCAGTGCAAGGTGTCTTATCAGGTGGGTAATTCTATCTGCTGCTTTGCCTTTGAACTTTGTCCACTTAACAGGTTTTTCTTGGATGCCTATGAAAGTGAGTTTTGATCATTTTAGGTGTGGCTAGAGGATGTGGGTGGCAGCACTTGGCAGTGTATGTGAACTTGGGTACATTCTATTTGATTGGTGTGCCGATTGCATGTCTTCTTGGATTTAAGTTGACACTATATGCCAAGGTGAGGCAGTCATTCAATTGTTAGCACATAAAATACAAACACGTGCATATCAATTCCAAGTATATATCAGTTGCTTAACTGCATTTAAAGTGAGGAAGAAGCAGCTACACTGATATGTTGATCTGTTGTTGTATATTAACATGATTAATTTCTGTTGGTACAGGGTCTGTGGATTGGTTTAATCTGTGGTCTTTCCTGTCAAGCTGGGGCACTTATGTTGATTACATTGCGCACAAAATGGACTGAATTAGATTTAACTCATAATGCAGCATAATTAAGTGAAGAGCAGGCAAAAATAATAAACAAAGCTAAGCCTTTGGCTGGATGTTGGAGGTCTCTAAACATTAAGAATCTAAATGCATCTCTTGAAGGGAATTTGGAAGTCTCGATGAGAACTTCTACAAATAAATCAGCTAGCTGAAAGAAGGTTATATATGTTCCTTGGGGCTATTTACATTTTGCACCTCTAAGTATAAGGGGCTCTTAACAAGTGAACTATGTAGAGTCCTAACTTGATCTTTGCAAGCTATAATGCTATATACATGCGTAGGGTTTAAAGTTCATTTGCGAGCTATGTACATGTATACTGGCATGGACTTGATTTTGCAGCTCCCATGGATGCCTTAAAGTTCATTTGGATTGCAATTTGGATATGTAGTGACTCCTTACCACCCAATATTCAAGTGAAAACTATTGTGTACGTGATCATCGGCAATGAAAACAAGACCTGAAACAAACAAACATAGCCATAGGTGAAACAATTTAGTTCTCTTCTGACTTGGAAATGCAGACAAGTTTAAAATGACATAAACTGTAATGCTTTAGGCTGCAAATAACATCGCAAAAGAAACATACTCCATTGTTGATTTGACCTTGCAACTGTAAGAACTGGACTTCCATGGTTTCACTATATTCTTGCAGTCTTGTAGTGTGGCTTCCTTGGCAAGAATAACACTGTGTCGTCTGAATTATTCTCCAGCCACATAAATATTGATGATTGGCCTTTCTTCACACATTTGTACTACATGTTCAATCTTCTGTTGCCTCATGTGGCAGCAATTAACAGCTAACAGGCGGCTTCTACCACTTTTAACGATATGTTTTAGTCATGACTCATGAGGCAATGGGTATTGGCACAAAGGACACCTGTGATGGTTCTCCAGCCACCAGAGAATGCAATGTCCATGAAAAATAAGTAAGCAGGGGAAGCGAATAGCTATAAGCCATCCTCAAAGTCCTCCATAAAAATACCCTACGACCTATTAAGTCTCACTCTCTCCAACTCCTCTATGGACTATGGCTGATTCAGATGCAGGCTTAGACCTAGGCTTGTATGTTTAATGTGCGCACACTACATAAATATCACACATGCATCTGAATTATGAGTTATCAAGTCCTCAACCTAAAATGGAAAATGGGAGTGGTATGACTTTCGTCCTGAATTTAATGCTTCTATATATAGCTTGTTTGAATCCAGGACGAGAGTCATAGCCTCTGGTATGGGAGTGGTAGCTTGTAATTTACTTTATTAATCCCTCAACCTAAAATGGAAAATGGGGCAACTGATGATAAGAAAAAGGCTACACAAGGAGAAAGCTAGCTTTCCCTCTCTTAAATCTCATTCCTTGATTTCTCATTGTCTGCACTTTAATTTGAGAAAAACAAGAAAAAAGAAACCGAGACTTGGAATCCATGAATACTACTACTACTACTACTACTAATAGTACTATACCATTACTACGGGAAGGTAGTGGTTGTCATGGCCATGGAGAAGAAGGAAGGTGGTGGAAGAAAGTATTGGACGTGGAGGAGGCCAAGAATCACGTCTTGTTTTCATTGCCGATGATTCTTACCAATCTTTCCTATTACTTGATTACTTTGGTATCGGTTATGTTTGCTGGCCATCTAGGTGAGTCTGATCTTGCTGGTGCAACCCTTGCAAATTCATGGGCTACAGTCACCGGATTCGGTTTCATGGTAAGGTAGCTACCTAAACCATAGCCCTCTCATTCACACTACATTACATCTATTTGGGGGTATCAAGCTCTTTAATAACAAGCAATTCTGAAGAAATGATTATAGTTGTTGTAACTTCATTGTACCCGAGATGACAAAATTTGTAGCAACCATTTTTGCTCGTAACTGTTTTAATTGTCTAATACTAATTTCTTGTTTTAGGTCGGTTAATTTAAGTGGAGCTCTTGAGACTTTGTGTGGGCAAGGATTTGGTGCACAGTTATACAGCATGTTGGGGATTTATCTACAAGCCTCTTCCATTATATCTTTCATGTTCTCTATCATTGTATCTATATTCTGGTTCTATACAGAGCCTATACTTATCTTTCTCCATCAAGATCCACAAATTTCCAAAATTGCCGCACTTTATAAGAAATTTCTGGTTCTTGTTGAAGTAAAAAGGAATTGCAGAGAGAAATGTGTCGTATTATTGACAATAGGAGCTCTTTATATAGGGAATTTACAGAGTACAAGAAATGTAATAGAATCCGAACATAACTAGGAAATCTAGAACCTTCTCCTATTACAACTCTAGTTTGAAGAGGCACACATGATGTCGACTTCCTTCAACACTCCCCCTTGTGCCGCTCAAACTTGGTGATGACTCTTTGATTGTTGCCTCACTAAAAACCTTGCCAGGTAACAAAAACCTTGCCAGGTAACAAAAACCCTATGGGACAAAAATAACTCTGGTCGAAGGACAAAAAGAGCACAACATGTCCTTCACTTTTCGAGATCGAACATGTAGACATCATACCTCCCCCTGATGTCAATATCTCCCCCTGATTGCTACGATCATGGGAGTTCGGATAACTTTCTCAATCCGATGCTCTTCACATGTTGCTCGAAGGTGGATTTAGGTAACGACTTAGTAAATAAGTCCGCTACATTATCCTCAGATCGGATTTGATTCACTTCAATATTTAGAAGTGTTTGTTGTTGCTTATTGTAAAAGAACTTAGGCGATATATGCTTTGTGTTGTCGCCCTTGATGAAACCTAATTTCATTTGCTCAATACAAGCTGCATTATCTTCATAAATGCATGTAGGTTCATCTATGGTAGACTTCAAACCACAACTTCCTCGAATATGTCTAATTACAGACCTTAGCCATATGCATTCTCGCACAACTACATGTAGAGCAATAATCTCTATATGATTCAAGGAAGTAGCAACAAGGGTCTGCTTTGTAGACCTCCAAGATATCGCAGTGCTTCCCATGGTAAAGAGATAACCCGTTTGGGAGCGACCTTTGTAAGGGTCAGAGAGATACCCTACATCAGCAAAATCCATCAAAACATCATCATCGTTTTGATGTAAGGGAGGAGGATGGATGGCCGGCGGCTTTGCCGATCACGGCGTCTTGGACGGTGCCACTTGGGCTAATAAGATCCGTTCTCATTCTTCTGTCATTCTTTTCTCTCTACAGAGATAGAACAAGCCCATATCTATCGTACATTTTAAGTAACGAAAGATTGTCTTTATACCAGTCCAATGGCGTTGCGTTGGCGCAGGGCTACATCTAGCCAACAAGTTCATAACAAATGAGGTGTCCGGTCTTGTATTGTGTTAAGTACAATAATGCGCCTATTACACTTAGGTAAGACACTTCTGCCAATTAACACGTCTTCGTCATCATCCCTGGGACGAAACGTATCCCTCATAGGGTCAAGACTACGGACGACCATGGGAGTGCATCTTTGACTTTATCAAAATGCAAAGCATTTATTGACACGGTATACAAGTTCTAAGTCTAGACAAAACCGTGTTCTCCCAAGGTCCTTCATCTCAAACTCGGATTTAAGGAGTTCAGCGGTTTCCCTTAACTCTCAA
Source organism: Rosa rugosa (assembly GCF_958449725.1). Lineage (NCBI taxonomy): Eukaryota > Viridiplantae > Streptophyta > Magnoliopsida > Rosales > Rosaceae > Rosa > Rosa rugosa. The sequence goes on along the minus strand of NC_084821.1, from coordinate 50,667,833 downwards.
GGGTTCCAATTATATTTATCAACATAAACCGTGACAATTGCAAATCCAGAACTTGTCATGAAAACGCAGGGACATAGTTCATCATATCCCTTCCCAATCAAGTAGTCACTTTAATGAGCATTTCACCCTCATTGCAAACGCGCTCCGTAGTCAAGAGCCACTTGATTTGGGTAAATGAAGTCCACAAGAACCTTCATTATATTCCGTATCTAGATCCCCATATAGATACGTAGTGACCACATTCGTAAGCTGCATGTTCAGTTATTTGGAAACTACCAAACTGACCAGGTAGTGGAGTGCAATGACATCCATTACGAGAGAATATGTCTTCTCGTAGTCGATTACAGGGCATTGACTTGACTCATAAACTCTCGCAAGCGTACGAATCGTTGTCAAGTAAGGGAAGTATTAGAACCTTGATTATCGTACCTCGGGGATTAGGTGTTGGACTTAACCGAGGTAATTAGCACTAGAATAACTTAAAAGCACACAATGAAATGAAAATAAAAATAACAATAAAAATAAAATATTCACAAGGCACCAAGTCTTGGCAATGCTCGGCTTAGCTCACACCAAGCCTATTCAAAGCCACTAACTTATAGCCTCAAGATGGGAATACACAAATGAGTCGATGGATTTGATATTTGAGAGTTGATTTGAACTAAACAAAAAGTAATAAAATGCAAAGCGATTAATAAAAATGCAAGGAAATTAAACTAGAAAAGTGTGAACAATATAATGAGAATGTCGGGTGCTAGGGAGGTTACTTCACCCAAATCTCATGTGTCGGAAGCTAATCTAATGTAGATGCAAATTTCCTACTTTGGTGGTAGTCGTATCCAAGGCGGTTCAAGACTCAAGGACCGAAATTCCCTTTCATGGTATTCCTACTCCGGTTCAAGGGTCGTAGGAACTCACTTGGCATGAATTAGAGCCGGTTCAAGGGTCTCTAATTCACATCAAGAGGCCTAAAGATCGAGGAATTAGACTACTAAGCGACCCGCCCGCGCATTCACGCAACGGGTGTAAATCACCATGCTTATAACCCCTCGAATACGAAATTGAAGGTTTCTAGCTTAGGAATTAGAGGAGGTCAAGCCTCTAACTCCATCCTAGACATGCTCAAAATACACACCCTAGAGTTGACTAGGCTCCTAGACATGCATTTTAACCCAACAAAAATAGATATAAGCATCCATCATATGAAAATTGCATCATTACATTAAAATAAGCATATTTTACACAAGATTTGGACTAGGGCACACAACCCTAGCCCCCAACAACAACACTACTCACTACCCATCATTAAACAAACATCAATATACATAATTTAAAGAGGAACAAAGTGAAGAGAAGTAGGAGTAACAAGAACAAGCCACAAATTGCTATAAAGCAATTATGACTAGCCTTGATTTATGGCTCCCCACTTTTACCCAAATTTAATGGTGATGAATTTCTTGATGCTTGGGCTCCCCCTTTGAAATTTGTGGAATTGATGAGAAGATGGAATCTTAGTGAGGTAGATCTTGGTGAATTTTGGTGAGGAGGTGTAAATCTTGGTGAGGTGAAGAAAAAGATGAGAAGAATTGGAGGTGGGTGGTTTCGGTGTTCTGCTGGGAGAAGAGGAAGAAGGGGATCGAATGAGATTGGAATTAAGAAAAATACTTAGGTGGGGCTTCCCCACCACGTGGCCTTACGGCCACCCAATCAGAGGAAAGAAAGTTTTTCATCTTTTCTGAAAATGCCCCTGCTCCCTAATGTGCAATACCCAAAACACCCCCCCTGCTGGACGGTGATTGGCCCTCCCCACCACGTGTCCCGTGCGGGTGCCCTACGCAAGAATCTCTCTGGAATTAATGGTGAGGTCCAGGTGAGAGGGTCTGATGGGATTTTTGGTGTGCGGCGGAATTGTGGTCTCCCCCTTCTCTGTGTGGTACTGTGTATATATATCGTTAGGTCGTCCCCTGTTCACCGAGAGGTAAAGGAATGAATGGGAATTGTGGTCTGGTTGGTGTGAGAGAGGGCCAGGCACGTGTCAGCATATGGGTGGCTAGGAGATGAAAGAAGAGAATAAGCTTGATTGCTGCACGTGGAAGATAGCTTAATTAAACCAATTTGATTTAATTAAATGTTAAGCTGCCACACTTCCAATTAAACTAATTAAAAGTTAAGCTGCCACACTTCCAATTAAACTAATATTTAATTAGTTTAATTCATTCCTATTTTTTCTTTTGCCTTGTGTGTTCAAGTTTCGCCATTTCCGATAATATCGCTCTTGGTTGACTTTCATCTTTTTGTCGAAAATTCAATTTGCTTCAATTCGCACCATTTTCTCATAATTTCCGTAACTCCGCTTATTTCCTACAAAATAAATAAAAGTGGATTAATTACATAATAATTGACATGAAGATTAGCTTAATTCTAGTGTTTTAGAAATAATTACACGTATATAAATGCGTGTAATCAGGCATTTTGTGAGAAGCCTTGCGCCATAAGGTGAGATTATCATCTCTTTTTCTCATCACGCTATCTAACGAAGACCTATTAATGTCAACAGGTTTTATGTTAGGAGGTGTTGGCATCCTTCCTCTTCGTTAGTGAATCCAATTCAACCTGGATCACATCTTTCCATTTAGGCCAATTTTCTCTACGTTGGCATTCTTCAATGGAGTAATTCCTCACGAGTATGTTATCATGTTTCTCAGCTACAGATATGAGATTGATAAGCTTATGAAAACTCGTGATCCGTCCAGCATTGACTTCAGTGCGGTATTGCTTTGATACCACAATAGCCATACTAATCACTCGCACATTACGAGTCTGTCAATCGCATACATTACAAGTCTGTCAATCGCACATTACAAGTATGTCAATCGTATACATTAAGCAATACCTATTGCATGAATAGTCATTATCATTTACAACACTAACTAAAGAAAATTATCATATCATTGTGTTTAGAATTGACTACTTACTTTCTTTATTCAAGATGAGAAAACTTGCGGTGTTTCATACATCAGTTTTATGGAATCGCCTTCAACATCTCCATGGCCAATTTTTACTCCGTAGTTACATGACTAGCAGAACAATAAGAAAACACTTTTCTAATAAAATAGGGGACACCTTCAGATGAAAAAAAAAAACTAGAACAACAAATAAGGACATTTAGTATAATATATACACATTTCAGTTAGACGTACTGTTTTTTAGTATAGAATCAGCCGTAGCGGAATTTCCAGAAAGGATCTATTGGCTGTTTTAACTTTTACTACTAGTAGAATCAGAATCATGAAATTATCATGTTAATTGATTCCTAATTTACTGACTACTGAAGTAAAATTTCATCATATGGGGAAGGAAATTAGGTATAGCTTAATGTTCAAGAATTGGTATTAGCAGTTACAATTTCCAAAAGAAAAATATCATGCATGTTAGACTTCAATAGACTCCTGACTTTGATCTCTCATGTAGGTTAGAGGCTACTCTTAAGATTCTAAGGGGTCTTTGGAGTAATCTATCATTAATGAATCTTTGGTTAATTTCTCTTGTATTAAGGAATCGTATTCTAGTATATATTAATCAACCAAACCAATCTTACACAGGCAGCTGCAGTACAGAATCATCATTAAGTACAAAAATGGTTCTTTGTATATGGTGATATATATGTAGGTTAGAGGCTACTCTAGCTTAAGATTCTAAGGGGTCTTTGGAGTAATCTATCATTAATGAATCTTTAGTTAATTTCTCTTGTATTAAGGAATCTTATTCTAGTATTAATCAACCAAACCAATCTTACACAGGCAGCTGCAGTACAGAACTATCATTAAGTACAAAAATGGTTCTTTGTATATGGTGATATAATGAGCTGTATGCGGACAGTCAGATTGTATGTATATGGAAGGTTACTGCACAATTTGACAGTATACTTATCAGCAATATTACGAAGCGGTATCTTTCACAGACAGTATGATCATTCTAGAGAGAATCAAGTCAATTGATATTAAAAACCAGCTAGCTAGCTTGATCTCTATATATAGCTTACTTAGGATCCAACTTCCTCAGACCAACCAAAACAAAACTAGCAAGAGTCAGAAGAACATGAAGTTCCACTTTTGTTCTTCCGGTGCTTTTCTCTTCATCTTCATCATTCTTGTAACAATCTGTTTGAGCATTGAAGCTCAAACCTGCAATCCAAGTGGCAAAATAGTCGGTAAAAAGCCTCCTCCGAGACAATGTAACCCTGAGAACCAGTCTGAATGCTGCAAAAAAGGCAAGCTCTACACCACTTACAAGTGCTCTCCTCCGGTGTCCAAGCATACAAAAGCAACCTTGACGATCAACAGCTTCGAGAAAGGTGGTGATGGTGGTGGAGCGTCTGAATGTGACAATAAATTCCACTCGGATAACACCCGGGTCGTGGCATTGTCCACCGGGTGGTTCAACAATAGGAAGAGGTGTTCACACTACATTACCATACATGGTAATGGAAGGAGTGTGAAAGCCAAAGTTGTTGATGAGTGTGACTCCACAATGGGTTGTGATCCTGATCATGATTACCAGCCTCCATGTCCTCACAACATCGTTGATGCCTCTCCAGCTGTTTGGAAGGCCTTGGGAGTTAAGGAAAGCGACTGGGGTGAAATGCAGATATTCTGGTCTGATGCCTGATTAAGTGACTGCCTCTATATTGTGATAAAAATAAAAGTGAAGAAGGTTCATAAAGTAACATTAAATTGCAATCTATAGTTGTTGCTCTCCTGCATTGAGACTAGGAGTAATACAATAACAGGTATAGAAATGAATCAATAAGTCTTCTGCGTAGCTACACACCCTCTTGTAGTCAAAATTCATACCTTCGTTTAGTTTGATCTTCAGATCTTTGTTTACGAATGGCTGGTGAGCCAGAAATTTTTGTAATCACTGGATCAATGAAGATAAAGTAATACAAGTTTTTATTAAATATACAGGCTTTGCCAAAATCCATAATCATACAAGCATGCTACATGCGTGCTATGATCAGGGAAAGAAGCACCAACCAATAGGTGCAGCACCAACCTCGTCACCAGATTCTTAACCAAACACTGTGGACGAGGAGAGCACCAAACTCGTCACCAGATTCTTAACCAAACACTGTGGACGATGAGAGGACCAACCTCGTCACTAGATTCTTTTCTCTGCCTTTTGGAAAAGGACTTTCGCCTTATGGATAAGGACTTGTGGTGTGATCGATCTCTTGCGTTCACCGAATCGATACTTATCGTTGTAGGTTAAGCAGAGCAATCACTGGGAAGTAGGAGAAAGCACGGGTTTTGCTAAAGCGTGACTTTAGCTTTGCTGGGTTGCGAGGGCGTTACCCTTGCTTCGCTGGTTCAACTGACGTTGAGGGTAGGTTTGCTCCGGAGAGACTTTGATAATCTGTGCGATTAGTCAACGTCCCTTGAAACATGGTATTTATACTAGGGCTTCTACTGTTCCTTGCTGTAGAAGGATTATTGATTGAAGATTCCTAATCAGTCTCTGCTACCCGAATCTTATAAGGGCTCGTTTTCCTTATGGACTCTGGAATGGGCGAAGCTGTAACCCAAAACCAGGTAGGCTTTTGGAACCAAAAGTAATTCACTTTCCCTGCGTTTTCATGACAAGTTCTGGATTTGCAATTGTCACGGTTTATGTTGATAAACATAATTGGAACCCTTGAGAGTTAAGGGAAACCGCTGAACACCTGAAATCCGAGTTTGAGATGAAGGACCTTGGGAGAACACGGTTTTGTCTAGATTTAGAACTTGTATACCGTGTCAATAAATGCTTTGCATTTTGATAAAGTCAAAGATGCACTCCCATGGTCGTCCGTAGTCTTGACCCTAAGAGCGATATGTTTCATCCCAGGGATGATGACAAAGACGTATTAATTGGCAGAAGTGTCTTACCTAAGTGCAATAGGCGCATTATTGTACTTAACACAATACAAGACCGGACACCTCATTTTTTATGAACTTGTTGGCTAGATGTAGCTCTGCGCCAACGCAACGCCATTGGACTGGTATAAAGACAATCTTTCGTTACTTAAAATGTACGATAGATATGGGCTTGTTCTATCCCTGCAGAGAGAAAAGAATGACGGAAGAATGAGAACGGATCTCATTAGCCCAAGTGGCACCGTCCAAGACGCCGTGATCGGCAAAGCCGCCGGCCACCCATCCTCCTCCCTTACATCAAAACGATGATGATGTTTTGATGGATTTTGCTGATGTAGGGTATCTCTCTGACCCTCACAAAGGTCGCTCCCAAACGGGTTATGTCTTTACCATGGGAAGCACTGCGATATCTTGGAGGTCTACAAAGCAGACCTTTGTTGCTACTTCCTCAAATCATGCAGAGATCATTGCTCTACATGAAGCCGTGCAAGAATGCATATGGCTAAGGTCTATAGTTAGACACATTCGAGGAACTTGTGGTTTGAAGTCTACCACATATGAACCTACATGCATTTATGAAGATAATGCAGCTTGTATTGAACGAATGAAATTAGGTTTCATCAAGGGCGACAATACCAATCATATATCGCCTAAGTTCTTTTACAATCAGCAACAACAGGCACTTCTAAATATTGAAGTGAACCAAATCCGATCTGAGGATAATGTAGCGGACTTATTTACTAAGTCGTTACCTAAATCCACCTTCAAGAAACATGTGAAGAGCATCGGATTAAGAAAGTTATCCGAACTCCCATGATTGTAGCAATCAGGGGGAGATATTGACATCAGGGGGAGGTATGATGTCTACATGTTCGATCTCGAAGAGTGAATGACGTGTTGTGCTCTTTTTGTCCTTCGACCAGGGTTATTTTTATCCCACAGGGTTTTTGTTACCTGGCAAGGTTTTTAGTGAGGCAACAATCAAAGCGTCATCACCAAGTTTGAGCGGCACAAGGGGGAGTGTTGAAGGATGTCGACATAATGTGTGCCTCTACAAACTAAGGTTTAGAGGTGTAATAGGAGAAGGTTCTAGGTATTCAATGTATTCGGATTCTATTACCTTTTGTGTACTTTGTAACTCCATATATAAAGGGCTCCTATTATCAATAATAAACACACAATTCCCTACAACACTTTTTTTTTTTTTATCAAATAAGAACTTCATTAATAATGAACTGCTTACAACGAGTTTTTGGCGACATCTCTGACTCAGAAATGGCCACTAGACATCCCACTGGAAACCTATATACAGACTCTAAACTTGCACTACAACTGTATGACAAAGACAACAAGGGCAGGAGCAGTAAATCCTTGACATCTCATCTCTCGTCCAGCTAGTAAGAACTCTAAAACTAGAAAACTCACTTGTGTCGACACTAACTCACCAACCAGAGTCCTCCTAACCAGCTTTTGATCGACCAAGCCAACACTCGTTGTGACCTAAACTTGACCAAAAGGATTGCCGGACATTCAAACCTGGGACTAAAACACCAACACCATCACCTCCCTATTATCAACACCATCCATCCACCAGACAGGAAGGACCCACTAGAAGGCCAAGGATGATTGTCTATGCCAGACTTTTCGCCACCGCTGCTAACCCAACTCCAGAACAGGAACGACCCCCAAGACTGCGAAAAGAAGATTGTCTCTGCCACACCTTTAGTAGCGACATATTACCGACAATAAAATAAAACCAAACCCTAAACTAACAAACAAACCAAAAAACAAACCCTAAATTAAAACTGGATCAAAAAACTAGAGAGCCCAGTCCTGGCCCAAAAAGATGGACCAAACCCGAGCTTTGACCCAGGAGAGAGGACGACCCCAAGAAGCCTGCCATGCCTCGCATCCCCGCCCCAGCCTCCGTCGCCAGACCACCGCACCACACCGCATTCGCAGGACCGCCGACTTGAACCCACTGCCTTTCCCGACGAACCATGAATAATCACCGCCCCAAGCAGACGAACCCAATCCCAGGCCGGATCCAAGGGTTCCAACCCAGAACGGATTGATCCGATTGGCAGAAAGCTGTACCTCCAAGCCATGCCACCACCGACCAACCTCCGAACGGTACGACAACACGCCACCACAAGCATGTCACCGTCAGACCTCCGATCCCCCAACACCGAACTAGTCCGCCGCTGAAACCATCGAATGGTGAAACCAAGCCTGAGAACTACTGTGATCTCCTCCTTCCCCATTGCAGCAACTGCTACCTCGACCCACACTCAGTCAACTAAAGCCCGTCCGACGACGGCGCCAGGGCTCGCCGCCGGACAGGGATGGAACGCGAGAGAGAGAGAGAGAGAGAGAGAGAGAGAGAGAGAGAGAGAGAGAGAGAGAGAGAGAGAGAGAGAGAGTTTTTAGAGTTAGGTCTAGAATCAATCCTAAACTACAGTAATTCCCTACAACATTTGGTGACTTTTCTAAGCATCTGGTAATAAATTAACATCGATCCTGCTTTTTTATTTTTTATTTGCATAGTATTCTTAGTTTTCTCTGCATGTTGATCTGTAAGTTAAATCAATCAATATTCATGTATACATGTTTGATTTGTTGTTCTTAATAAGTATATCTGCAAAATTGTGGTGATAAGTCGAAGAAAAAGTAAAAACTCTATTAGTTTCACTGACATTTGAGAGGTGTTTCCAAAGATTTGATTCAATTGTTTCCAACTTAATTTGAAAGTATTTGCTCCTAGTTATGTCGATCTATAAGTACGTCTATGTATTGAAGATTAAATACCGTGTTCAAGGTTAATGCATGTTTGGATGTAATCCGCTAGTTTTTCAGAGAAACTGGGGTTTGGTTTGTTCTTAGAAGTATATATGTTTGTGGAAAGTTTATTGATCTTCCACCAACAAGTAATGGGAAATAAAATCACCTAATCCTCTATTTATTAAAAAAAAAAAAACTAAAATACGTGTTTTAAAAAAATGAATTGCAAGTGTTAAATCTTGTACTTTGATATATAAATATATATATATATATATATATATATATATATATATATATATATATATATATATACAGATTTTATCCAGAGCGGAGCTCCGCTTTGAAATTAACGTGTGAAGTTCGAGTTTTGGGTCACTTTTCGGTCGCATATCCACATCTCGACCGTTCAGTTTTTAGGTACTACTGTGTAGATCATCTCTGCAAATTTTCAGTCAAATTGATTATCGTTAAGGTATCTAACTCACTTAAACCAATGGATGGACTGAATCTGTCAACATGAACCGTACTAGCTTTAAGGAAGTTACCAATGCCTTAACGATCATCATTTTGGCTGAAAATTTGCAGAGATGATCTATACACTAGTACCTAAAAAATGAACGGTCGAGATGTGGATGTGCGACCGAAAAGTGACCCAAAACTCGAACTTCACACCGTTAATTTCAAAGCGGAGCTCCGCTCTGGATAGGATCTGTATATATATATATATATATATATATATATATATATATATATATATATATTATAAAGCATGTTAGACAATCTAAAATCTGTACATTATAAAAAAAACCCTAGAGAGAGAAAAAGTGAGCGTTCCCGTCCCTGTCCGGTGGCGAGCCTTGCGCCATCGTCGGACGGGTTTTGTCCACTCTGTGTGAGTCTGGTGTGTTCGAGGTGGCTATTTGGAAGAGGAAGGCCGAGTTGGGAGTCGGAGTTTGGTTCTGGACTTGCGGTGCTTGTCGACGGCGTGGATCGGTGGGGGGTTGTTGGCTTCGATCAATGGGGTTTGGATCGATGCGGAGTGGATTGGAACGAGTTGGATCGGCGCGATATCGGAGATTGACTGGAGGCCTCGAATCCGTGGCGGCGCGGGGTAGTTCGGATCAGATCTGGTTCTTCATGGATCAGATCTGGGATGCGCGATGGGCGATCTATCGTTGGAGGCGGCCGTGATGAGGCTGGTGCGAGGTGGTGGAGGGGGTGGGGCTTGTATTTTGTCGGGGCTTGGCCGACGATGCCTGGTTGATGGTAGTCGGGGTCTGATGGCGGGGGTGGGCAGTGACAGAACCTCCTCCTCGCTTATGTCGGGTGTAGTGGTACACCGGTGGAGGCGCTGCGGTCGTGGTGGAACGATGGTAGGGACGAAAGGGCAGAGCAGGTTTTGCTAATGGGCTGGAGCAGTCCGTATGGGGTCTGGGCTTGGTCTTGGGCCTGGATTCAGGTATTGGGCTGCTTTTTGTTTGATTGGTTGTTAGGTGGGTATCGTGGTGGATGGGGCGCCGCTGGTGGTGGTGCGATGGTGGATCGGGTTTGCTATGGTGGCGGGCTTGGCTGTTAGTAGTGTTTTCGGGTCTGGTTTTATTTTATTGTTGGTAATAAGACACTACTAAAGGTGTGGCAAAGACGATCTTCTCTGTCGCGGTCTCGGGGATCGTTCCAGTTCTGGAGTTGGGTCAGCAGCGATGGCAACAATCATCCTTGGCCTTCTAGTGGGTCCTTCCTATCTGGGATCGGGTCAGAGGCGATGGCGTTTTGGAGCAGTGGTGGATGGATGGTGTCGACAATATGGTGGTGATGGTGTTGGGTTTTCTTTAGTCCCAGGTCTGTAAGTCCGGCAATCCTTTTGGTTGAGTTTAGGTCACAATGAGTGTTGGCTTGGTCGATCAAAAGCTGGTCAGGAGAACTCTGGTGGGTGAGTTTAGTGTCGACACAAGTGAGTTGTCTAGTTTTAGAGTTCTTACTGGCTGGACGAGAGGTGAGATGTCAAGGGCTCACTGCTCCTGCGCTTTTTGTCTTGTCATACAGTTGTAGTGCAAGTTTAGAGTCAGTATTTAGAGTTCTAGTGGGAAGTCTAGAGGCCATTTTTGGGTAAGAGATGTATCCTAAAACTCGGTGTAAGCAATTCATTATTAATGAAGTTCTTATTTGATCAAAAAAAAAAATCTGTACATTATTGAACAATGTTATAGAGGATACCACCTAAGTTTTCCAAGAACCACATTCGACCATCACTTGGAAAATGTGGTCTTAGAGGCCCTAGTGGAAAATGCTGGAATGTGGAACTGGAAAGAACAGAGAATGGCTTGTTCTTCCTCAATGATGGTTGGCAGACTTTTGTGAAGGATCACCTTTTACAAGTTGGGGACTTTTTGGTTTTCCGTTACGACGGTGAATCAAATTTTGAGGTTACATTATATGATAGAACTTGTTGTGAGAAAGATGTTGAAGTACCCAAGAGGAGAAGGGGACGTCCTGCGGCGAATGAAAGAAACTCAGCTCAAATTAGTAACCTTGAAACCGAAAACTACAACAAAAAAGCTGGAAAGAAAACCAGCATTGATGGCAGAAGAAGTCGTAAGTCACCAAGTTGTACTAAATACGTTTTGGCTTGTTAATTTGCTCTTTTCTTCTTAAATTATGTCTAATGTATTTGGCACTTCATAGGAAATTATGTCATGCCAGGGAAGGGGATTAGATGTGAGGGTGTGAATCAAACATCAAATGGATCCATCTTGTTCAAATCGGAGAATTCATATTTGAAACTAACTTTGAAGAGAAAGGCTCAACAATATGTGGTGGTAAGGATGACTTGGCTACCCATAATTACTTACTTTCTTAGAGTTAAACCAATTATGTTTGAAATTCTTTTCTTACTTCACCGGCCGAGGAATATGTAAATGACATATTTCCAATACCTATGGATGCCTGAAGAATATAAAACGTAATAGGGAGTGAACTGTAAGTACATTAAACTTCGTTTTAGTCTAGGCAATTGAGTACAAGTTTTGGATTTATTCATGTGAAATATATATATATATGATTATCTTAGATTTTGCTCAGTTTCGTCCTCTTGATATACTTGATGGTCCAAATCGCAGGCAATTCCAAAGGAAGTAGCCATAACTGAAGGTCTTATGCATAAGAAGACTGTAGAAATTCAAGACCCAACTGGCAGATCATGGCCTACTAAACTTGTGACAGTTACATGTAAACAACAGTACCGTTGGAGTAATGATCGCTTGGACATGTCAACTGGTTGGAGTGAATGTTGTAAAGCTAACAAGATTTCTGTTGGGGACACTGTCATTTTTGAGTTTGTCAAGCAAGGTGTGATGCGACTTCATATTTTCAGAAAAGGCCTGGGAAGAAGGTAATAGGCCGGCCTTCTATGGTAATTGATGCCCCCAACATCAAGAATTAAGGCTAGACCACTCTATAGTTTTAGGCTCGATCACTGATCAGGCGTTTGATGAAGATGGTGTGGCGGTAAAACCACTTTTGCCTCTTACTTCTTGCGTAAGTTCTTGAGAAGTCAAAAATGGTGGCTATTTTTCCAGCATATGATAGTTGTAATGCTGCAATTACAACTCACCTATAGCTAAGATTCTTAGGCTTTAAGAAGCTAGTTGTAACCGCCTCTATCTAGTATAAATAGAGGACCTATGTTATAGAGTGGTGATTCCATGTTGTGAGTGAAAACAGAGAAAGAGAGAGAGGAGTTTAGAGAGAAAATAGAGATTTCTCCTAAAACTCAATTGTCTTTCCTTTGTTAGAGTGTATTTCCTCCTGTTATAAGAGAGAGGGTATTGTCAATTGTGCTCTCCTTATTGCAGAATAGAAATTGTTGTATCCTTTTGCTATAGTAAAATCCTTCTACAATTTGCCTATCATCTTGTGCTCCACTCATTTTCATAGTTTCTACTTCAATTGAAATTAGGTGCCCCATACCACAACATATCAGAGCGCCGGATTTATAGCCGGTTTTTGTGCTACAGTCAGATCCAATTAGTGGAAAGGAGACATCTTCAACAATGGCGACGAAGTACGAAATAGAAAAGTTCAATGGGAACAATTTCTCATTGTGGAAAATGAGAATTAAAGCATTTTTGAGAAAAGATAACTGCTTGGCAGCAATTGGAGATAGGCCTGAGGAGATCACTGACGATGGCAAGTGGAACAAGAAGGATGGCAATGCTATTGCTAATCTGCACCTAGCACTAGCCAATGAAGTATTGTCAAGTGTGGCAAAGAAGAAGACGGCAAAAGAGATATGAGATACACTAACAAAATTGTACGAGGCCAAATCACTACACAACAAAATCTTCTTGAAGAGAAAGATTTACACCCTTCAAATGATGGAGTCGACTATGATGACAAACCACATCAACACCCTCAACACCTTATTTTCACAGCTCACAGCAATGGGGCATAACATAGAGACGAGTGAACGTGCTAAAATTCTACTTCAAAGTCTACCTGATTCGTATCAACTCATCATCAACTTAACCAACAATTTAGAAATACTAGTCTTCGATGATATTGCAGTTGCGGTTCTTGAAGAAGAAAGTCGGTGCAAGAGTAAAGAAGATAGATTTGAAGGCTCACAGCACGCCGAAGCTTTGATGATAACGAAAGGGAGATCAATAGAACGTGGCCCCAGTGGGAGTCAAAATCAGAGTAGATCGACCAAAATCCAGAAGTAAGACGAATGTCAAGTGTCATCACTGTGGCAAGAAAGGGCACTATAAACTGGAGTGTTGGCATCTCAAGAAGAAAGAAGAAACCAAAGGAAAAGGTCCTGAGTCGTCAAAAGCTCAGGTTTGTGTAGCAAGCACCTCAGATGATGGTGAAATTTTATACAGCGAGGCAACAATAGTTACTGAAGGCAGGAGAAAATTTAATGATACCTGGCTTATGGACTCAAGAGCAACATGGCATATGAGCCCCCGGAGAGAATGGTTCCACCAATATGAACCTATCTCAAGAGGATATGTGTTCATGAGAGATGATTATCCCTATGAGATTGCTGGTATTGGTACCATCAAAGTGAAGATGTATGATGATACAGTTCCCACTATTCAGGAGGTATGGCATGTGAAAGGCCTGAAGAAAAATCTATTGTCTTTGGGACAATTAGATAGTGGTGGGTACAAAATCTATGGTCAACATGGGATCATGAAAATAGTTAAAGGTGTGCTTGTGGTGATGAAAGCGGAAAAGTAGCTGCAAATCTGTACATGCTTAAAGGAGAAACACAACAAGAAGGAGAAGTGTCTATTGCGTCAATAAGTTCTTTAGAAGAATCAACGATTATGTGGCACCGTAAGCTTGGCCACATGTCGAAACGGGGTTTGAAGATTCTCACTGAACAAAAGGTTCTTCTAGGGCTCAAAAAGGTTTCATTACCCTTTTGTGATCATTGTGTTACTGGTAAGCAGCACAGATTAAAGTTCAACAGATCTATTGCTAAAAGCAAACCTATCTTAGAACTGATCCATTCCGATGTTTGGCAAGCACCACTTCTATCCCTAAGAGGTGCAAGATACTTTGTGTCTTTTATTGATGATTACTCCAGGAGATGTTGGGTATATCCAATCAAGAGGAAGGCGAACGTGTTCCCAGTTTTCAAAATATTCAAAGCGCTTGTGGAGCTTGAATTTGAAAAGAAGATCAAGTGTTTAAGGATGGATAATGGAGGAGAATATAACTGTAATAAATCTGATAACTTCTGTTTGGACCCAAAATGAACATTTTGGCCTGACAAGGCATGTGTTGGAGAAATTGAGCCAATGTCAGTGGCTCAAACTATATATTGTCGACAAGTTCGAAATATATATTTAGAGGCTAAATAAAGCCTACTATGAAAGCATGGAAGCATGGAAACATGAAAAGTCAACTTTAGCACATTTTCCTACTTCGGCTAGGAGAAACCGAGCTAAACAAGGAAGGAGGGGCGGCAGACTGACCAAATGAACTTGAAATGAGCTGAAACTCTGCATATCCATTCTAGACATCCCAAGGATCATTTCTTATGAAGAGTTCCAGAGATTTTTTTGAGTGGAAGGCCTTCAAACAATCAGTCCAATTTTCTACAGAAGCAAAACTGGAAAACTGGACCTGTAAGAGGTCCAGCAGCATTTCCAGCCCAACCGCATGGAATAAAGCTCTGAAAATTTGTCAGGATGATCTACACTCATAGTGAAACATTTCATATGAAGAAGTCGAAGGCATATAATGAAGTCTTGTTGGAGAAATAATTGAAGGAATAAAGGGGCAGAAACTGACCTAAAACCAGCTCAATATTCACATGTTCATGTTTCCTACCCACATGAAGAAAGCTAGATGCTTTTCTCTTTTTCCTTGGATATATTTTTCTTCTACAATCTCTTTAATAGATCATCACCACTTCCATGTTGCTGCACCTTCATGCTTTGCTTTCATTTCATCTTTTCTCTATCTTTTTCATATTTTACAAGTGAACTTAGATCTACTTTCATTATTTTTCTTCCACTCATCATTTCACTCTTCTTTTTCTTCCCTATATAAACACCTTCTCCTCTCATTCTAAGACACATTCACATTCAACAACAACATCTCTAAGATGATCTAAGTTCTCTCTAGAGCAAACCTCTCTAAGAGCAACTCCTCTCCCTCTCTTTCTCTTTCTCTTACCGGTGATCACACTCCTAGTCCTAGTCTTCTCAGAAGCCGACTTTCAGTGCCACCAAACCCTCTGTCAACGTGCTTCGGTTCTAGTCTCCTCGGGAGCCGACGGTAGTGCCGCGACCACAACGGTTACAGAACCAGCCAAGCAAGGGTAACGCCCTAGCAACCCAGCCAAGCTAAAGTCACGCTTTAGCAAGATCTCAACATTTCCCGGTGATTGTCGCTCTGCTCGATCTACAATATTGAGTATCGATTGTGTTAACAAGAAGAAACTTCAACAAAGTCCTCACCACGAGGCACAAAGAATCCCGCGACGAGGTTGGTGCTCTCCTAGTCTACAATCGCTTGAAAGAAGTCAGGTCAAGGGACACCCCCGACGACCGCACCCGAACGGTGCTGGCACGCCCGCGCAAGAAAAGAGACTGTTGACCAGCTGCAGCAAAATTGGAGCCAAACATTTTGGCACGCCCAGTGGGACCACATTAGAAGTTTTTTCTCTTGAAGCACATTCAACCACCGGGCTTCAAAACAAACATTTTGGCACGCCCAGTGGGACAAGGTTAGAATTTTTTTTCTTTTCTTAAAGACATTCAACCACCGGGCTTCAAAACAAACATTTTGGCACACCCGGTGGGACCTACTGTAGAAGTTTTTCTCTTGAAGCACATTCAACCACCGGGCTTCAAAACAAACATTTTGGCACGCCCAGTGGGACAAGGTTAGAATTTTTTTTTCTTTTCTTGAAGACATTCAACCACCGGGCTTCAAAACAAACATTTTGGCACGCCCAGTGGGACTACATCAGAATTTTTTTTCTTGAAGCACATTCAACCACCGGCCTTCAAAACAAACATTTTGGCACACCCGGTGGGACTACATTAGAAGTTTTTTCTCTTAAAGCACATTCAACCACCGGGCTTCAAAACAAACATTTTGGCACGCCCAGTGGGACAAGGTTAGAATTTTTTTTTTCTTTTTTCTTGAAGACATTCAACCACCGGGCTTCAAAACAAACATTTTGGCACGCCCAGTGGGACAAGAGGAAAATCTTTACCAAAAGAAATTCCTGAAATCATGCCTGTCTTCGTGCGCATACCTGTCCCGGAGAATGCGAGCATAGAGGAGCGACTTGCTATCTTTCAACAGAACACTACTTCGTATTATGCGAATTTGAAAAAGGTCCTGGCGGCACAGCAGAAGAGGATGGATGAACTTTTTCAATCGGCCCAACAAGGGCCGTGGCAGACTTGGGAGCAGCTGGCCGACGTGACCCAACCAGCCCAAGAAAACCACCAGCAGTCGATGAATGTCGTCGCGACCCAGCACAAACAGACCTCATCGGAGTCCGCGACCATGCACAAGAATGACGCCAATCTGACTGCAACTCATGTGGATTCGCAACATGGGGAGGTTGACGCCATCAACACAAAGCAAGAGAGCTCCTTGAAAAGTCAAGAAGCGGCGCGCGAAGATGGTGTTACCAAAATTGAATTGCCTATAAGAGGCGATCAATTTAAAAGCAAAAACCTTCCTCTCGACCAGCCCATCGCAGAAGAAGAAAGTAGCTTGCCCATTGTTGAATCACAGCCTTACATAGAGGCTGCTTATGGAGAAGATGGTCCACAAGATTGTTCTTCTGACAAGAAAATTGTCTCTGAACAAATATGTGATTTCTCCACTGATCAAGCCAAATACGTGGCCACTGATCAGATGCATGGGGGGCAAGATATGGCCCATGATCATCCCTTTGATCAAAAGAAGCAAGTTCATGATCATTTTAATTGTGACTCTGCTACTGGACGTCTTGGTGAAGGTGATCAAAATCAGAGCCAACTTAATTATCAATTAAGTTGTGGTCTACAGAAGCCAATTTGTGGCTTTATTAATCAATTCAACTTGAAGTTCTTCATATATTCTTCAAAGCCAAGCGGTGGCTTTGATATATGTGGAGGGCACATCTATAACCCACGTTGCATGAATGGCCAGAACAATTATTCTAGTGGCCAAGTTGTCATTCGCAACTGTAAATTTGAGTATCATCAATACAAGTTAACTCTTGTTTATAATTATCCAACAAGTGAAGCTCTTGATGTGGAGAATTCAGACCAGCAAGTGGTCGTCTATAATGGCCAATCTGTGGCTAATCCTGAAGACACCATGTTCTATGACATGGTAGTTGGCAACAAAGCCGATCTTGGAACATCTTCATCGCCAAAGGTGCAATTGAAGATCATGTTTCGCCAACCAACAAAGATACTTGGGGGGCAAGATTACTCCTCCTATGAGCCAAATTTTTCCCAAGTTTTCGATGAGAAGTATCTTTGTTCTTTTCCTACAAGCTCTCACAGGAGGGATTTTTACCCTACAAATTTTGATACATCGGAGCTTGGAATGAAGCATAGATGGCCTCCCCCGTGGTTTTCTAGAGGTTAGCCAAACATGGTGTTGCTAGCTTCTTTCTTTCTTTGCTTTTATTTTTCTGTTACTTTTTCGTTTTCTTTTCATTAAAAAAAAAAAAAAAAAAGGTTGAATTTGGTAAAGGGGTTGTGAATCATAACGGAATAGGTGAAGTCTCTTTTGTTAATATTGGCCTAAACTCCTTATTGGTGCCTAGTTCAGGTCCCTTAAGGTTAAGGGCGGCTTTTATTAACACTTGTTGAACTGTCTTCACACTTATGACCTTTCTCATCTTAGTAAGTATAGCCTATGTGAAATGGTGTCTAGAAAGGGGACAACGTTCATGACAGGTTCTTGAATCCAAAAGTGCATGCAAATGGGCCTAAACCACTATGTGGGAGTAGCTCATGCCAAAATGGATTCTGCCTCTCTTGTTCGCCCTCCCCCATCTGGCCATTTCAGTAAGGTTGCCCAAAGGATTTGAAAGAAAATTTGTGTCTAGACGACTATAATTGGGCCGCATGTCTAAACCTTGATTCACAATGTCTTATTAAAAAATATATATATATATATATATATATATATATATATATATATATATATATATATATATATATATATACAAAAATACAAAAAGAGTTTCAAATTTGTGCGTCGCGGAGGATGCAAAAAATTGTGTTCTTGCCTAATAGCGGCTGGAACTTGCTAATATACTTAAGAGGCCATTGGTATTGGTTTGGGCACATATACAAGAGGCATTTAATATGCCTAGTATGGTATTAGCAGTGGAGGAGGTCAAATCAATATTTTTGCCAATAATTGTGGCGAAAGCTGGGTTGCGAATTGTTGGCAGCGAAGTGGTTTTAATTACATGGCCTCGCAAAGGATGGTTTGCGAAGGAAGACTGGCGATTAATATATGTATGCTCACTATGTATAATTAAGAGGGAGAGAGGCTACTGTTCAAGTAATTTTAGTCAAGCCAATACAAGTGGCTTTGGAGCAATGACATTATAAGAGCAGTGCTGATTCAAGACCTCTTCAGTCAAGACGAAGACCTTTTGACTTCGAGGTCTGGGGGGCAATGTTTGGACCCAAAATGAACATTTTGGCCTGACAAGGCATGTGTTGGAGAAATTGAGCCAATGTCAGTGGCTCAAGCTATATATTGTCGACAAGTTCGAAATATATATTTAGAGGCTAAATAAAGCCTACTATGAAAGCATGGAAGCATGGAAACATGAAAAGTCAACTTTAGCACATTTTCCTACTTCGGCTAGGAGAAACCGAGCTAAACAAGGAAGGAGGGGCGGAAGACTGACCAAATGAACCTGAAATGAGCTGAAACTCTGCAGATCCATTCTAGACAGCCCAAGGATCATTTCTTATGAAGAGTGCCAGAGATGTTTTTGAGTGGAAGGCCTTCAAACAATCAGTCCAATTTTCTACAGAAGCAAAACTGGAAAACTGGACCTGTAAGAGGTCCAGCAGCATTTCCAGCCCAACCGCATGGAATAAAGCTCTGAAAATTTGTCAGGATGATCTACACTCATAGTGGAACATTTCATATGAAGAAGTCGAAGGCATATAATGAAGTCTTGTTGGAGAAATAATTGAAGGAATAAAGGGGCAGAAACTGACCTAAAACCAGCTCAATATTCACATGTTCATGTTTCCTACCCACATGAAGAAAGCTAGATGCTTTTCTCTTTTTCCTTGGATATATTTTTCTTCTACAATCTCTTTAATAGATCATCACCACTTCCATGTTGCTGCACCTTCATGCTTTGCTTTCATTTCATCTTTTCTCTATCTTTTCCATATTTTACAAGTGAACTTAGATCTACTTTCATTATTTTTCTTCCACTCATCATTTCACTCTTCTTTTTCTTCCCTATATAAACACCTTCTCCTCTCATTCTAAGACACATTCACATTCAACAACAACATCTCTAAGATGATCTAAGTTCTCCCTAGAGCAAACCTCTCTAAGAGCAACTCCTCTCCCTCTCTTTCTCTTTCTCTTACCGGTGATCACACTCCTAGTCCTAGTCTTCTCAGAAGCCGACTTTTAGTGCCACCAAACCCTCTGTCAACGTGCTTCGGTCCTAGTCTCCTCGGGAGCCGACGGTAGTGCCGCGACCACAACGGTTACAGAACCAGCCAAGCAAGGGTAACGCCCTAGCAACCCAGCCAAGCTAAAGTCACGCTTTAGCAAGATCTCAACATTTCCCGGTGATTGTCGCTCTGCTCGATCTACAATATTGAGTATCGATTGTGTTAACAAGAAGAAACTTCAACAAAGTCCTCATCACGAGGCACAAAGAATCCCGCGACGAGGTTGGTGCTCTCCTCGTCTACAATCGCTTGAAAGAAGTCAGGTCAAGGGACACCCCCGACGACCGCACCCGAACGGTGCTGGCACGCCCGCGCAAGAAAAGAGACTGTTGACCAGCTGCAGCAAAATTGGAGCCAAACAACTTCTGTCAAAAAGAAGATATCAAGAGGCAGTTCACAGTGGCATACACTCCACAACAAAATGGAGTAGCAGAGCGGATGAACAGAATCTTGTTAGAACGTACAAGAGCGATGTTGAGAATTGCGGGGATGGCCAAGTCATTTTGGGCAGAAGCAGTAAAGACCGCCTGTTTTGTGATCAATAAATCACCATCAACCACAATTGATCTAAAGACACTGATGGAGAAGTGGACTAGTAAGCCAGCTGATTATTCTCGCTTACATACATTTGGAAGTCCTGTATATGTTATGTACAATGCCAAGAAACATAAAAACTGGATTCAAAATCTAGAAAATGCATTTTCTTAGGGTATATTGATGGAGTTAAGGGGTACCGCATGTGGGATTCCACTACCCACAAGGTGATAATCAGCAGAGATGTAATATTTATAGAAGACAAGGTACAAGGAAAAGAACATGATAACACTTCAAAAGAGAAACCAGAAACTATTACAGTTCAAGTTGAAGATATACAAGAACAAAAAGTTCCAGATTCTTCTGAAGCTTAAGATCGACTTCTAGTCTCCGTCCGGCAAGAGCCGCGCCGCAGTCGGAGCCTAATCACGGCAGAAGCATGGACGTCCGCACTTTTGCGGCACTGCAGACGTCCGCTTCTAATCCTCTCTAGGTCTCGCTCTAAAATTAAAGTGCGCTTTTAGAGTTTATGGTCACTTTTCGGTCACATATCCACATCTCGACAGTTCAATTTTTAGGTACTAATGTATAGATCATCTTTGCAAAATTTTTGCCAAATTGATGGTCGTTAAGGCATTGATAACTGCCTTAAAGCTAGTACATTTCAGGTTGGACAGATTCAGTTTGTCCATTGATTTAAGCGAGTTAGATACATTAACGATCATCAATTTTGCTAAAAATTTGCAGAGATGATCTATACATTAGTACCTAAAAACTGAACGGTCAAGATGTGGAATGAGACCGAAAAGTTACCCTAAACTCTAACATCGCTCTTTAATTTCAGAGCGAGGCCTCGCTCTGGATAACTATTATATATATATATATATATATATATATAGATTCTACCCAAAGCGGAGCTCCGAAATTAAAGTGAGGATTTAGAGTTTATGGTCATTTTTCGGTCGCATATCCACATCTCGACCGTTTAGTTTTTAGGTATTAATGTATAGATCATCTCTGCAAATTTTTAGCCAAATTGATGATCGTTAATGTATCTAACTTGCTTAAACCAATGGACGACCTGAATTTGTCCAACCTGAACCGTTTTAGCTTTAAGGCAGTTATCAATGCCTTAATGATCATCAATTTAGCTGAAAATTTGTAGAGATGATCTATACATTAGTATCTAAAAACTGAACGGTCAAGATGTGGATATGCGACCGAAAAGTGATCTAAACTCATCCGCACTCTAATTTCAAAGCAGAGCTCCGCTCTAGATAGAATATGTGTGTGTGTATATATTTATAAAAAAACTTATTCATATATATATTTTTGGTCAAAACTGGAATTTATGGTTTTCTTCTCAAACTGGCTTAAGCATTAACTCTATAATTCATTAATGGATGTTACACCACATGGCAGACAAACCAAGCTGAATTTGTATTCCCAAACTAGCTGACTTTATTACGTTCTCTTTGCTTTAGTCAAATGAAGTCAGACGATTTCATTTTCTCAGAGAAAAGCTGACCTGGACTTGTAAGTTCCTGCATGTAACACAGATGGAAGCATTTAACTGAGAAAAGCAGAAAGTCTAGCACTGAATTCTGTTCATTGTTTCCCCTACCCCTAAACTTACAAAGGTTCGACTTTGGACATTATTCAAGTTAAGCAGAAGGTAGCAATGGGTAGGAAGCCAACTAAGAAAAAATCCTTTTTCAAGGTCCTGCTTGGTGACTTCTCTAATCATCTGGTAACACCACCCCATTTTGACAACTGTATAAGATCTTAATTTTCTGCCTGTCAATCTATAATTGAAGTACTACAGTTCATCTCAGTTGAGGGCTAGTAATACTCCTGTTCATCGTTCATGCGTGTTTGAATACTTAATTTTTGATTTGACAACAACTGCTTTGATTCAATTAGTTTCAAATTTCAAGTGTTGGATCGATATATTTTGATTATTTTCTGTAAGTTGTATTATGATGCATGCATGTTATAGAAGCTAAATTTTGTATGTTGAATACTTTTTGTAGCGTATACCGCCCAAGTTTACCAAGAACCACATCCAACCATCACTTTGCAAATGTGTTCTTAGAGGCCCTAGTGGACAACGATGTGATGTGGAACTGGAAAGGAGAGAGAATGGCTTGTTCTTCCACAATCATGGTTGGCATCGCTTTGTGAAGGATCATCGTCTACAATTTGGGGACTTTCTGGTTTTCCGTTATGATGGTGAATCGAAGTTTAAGGTTAAAATATATGATAGAACTTGTTGTGAGATAGATGTTGAAGTAGCCAAGAGGAGAAATGGCCTTCCTGCTGCTCCCTCGGCGAATGAAGGCTACCAATTAGCTTGGGTAAAAGATGAAATTGTTGACCTGAAAACCGAATACTACAACAGAGACGATACTGAAAATGCTGACAAGAGAAGTAGTACTCAATTTTTACTTGTTTAGTTGTTTCTTCTAAAATTGTGTCTCATCTATATGGCAATGTATAGGAAATAATCATATGTCTGGAAAGCCGCCGAGAGTTGAGGATGGTAATAAAGAAACATCAACTGGATCCATCATCTTCAAATCGGAGTATTCATGTTTTAAAGCAACTTTGAAGACAAGGTGTTCACGATATAGGATGGTGAGTACTTGCTTAATTGATTAATCAGCAGTTAATGAAGCCCATTATGACATGCATTCGATCGGATACCTCTGGATGACGTACTCAAATTGAGGGACTCGGTCGACTGAGAATCAATTGTCTTACCCTTTAAAAGAAAATGTAATCAGTCTTCTAATCATTATAGATGTTTTTCTTTGAATTGATTAATTTTTTGTCAGTTTTTGCTCTCTTGATGTACTTGATGTTCCAAAATGCAGACGATTCCAAAGGATCTAGCCGTGACCAAAGGTCTTATGAGTAAGAAGACTATAGAAATTGAAGACTCAACTGGGAGATTGTGGCCTGCTAAACTTGTGAGTCTCACGTCTAAAGAGAACAATAAGACTTGCAGCTTGGCCATGTCAACAGGTTGGGGAGAATGTTCTAAAGCCAACAAGATTGCAGTTGGGGACACCGTTGTTTTTGAGTTTGTTAAACAAAGTGTAATTGGACTTCATATTTTTAGAAAAGGTCTAGGAACAAGAGGAGGCAATAATAGGCCTAACTCTGTGGTACTTGATGCCCCCAACATCAAGAACTAAAGCTAGCTTGGCGACTCTATGCATATTTTGAGAGTCGATTCGATCTAATTAAAGCTAGGCGTTCTGTATTGGCATTACTATCTTCTTGAAGATATTTTGACTAGTCCTCCTTCATTTTGGGTAAATATATGGTCCTCTTGTACAATATAATGTTACTTTTCAGTCTCCTGCAGCCGCTCCTGTGTTAATTACTGTTTAGCCCTAGTGAAATGTTTACTACCGTTTTGTAGTAGCTTGACTATTATGTGATTCTGATGACTTGAACTGAGAGACTGAGTTTATTGAAGTTGACTCAAACAGTGTGTATTGAAGGTCTTATGTTGTTGTTGATGTGATTTAAATATATATTTCAAGAAGCAAACTTCACTACACACTGTTTGGTCAAGACTGTCTTGAGATTGCCTTTGGTTTGGCTAGAAACTTATGTTAATTCTTCAAACTACGTACTCAAAAGATAGCTTAATTTGTTTCCTTTCCGAAAAAAAAAAAAATGCTAGCTTTGTGTTTCCGGTTTCTCAAACATAACATATCCAAAGTCCTAATGCACGCACTATACACAAAACAAGCTGAACTAACCTGTTAACTAATTTGTATTTCCCAAACAATATATTTTATGCTCTTTTGTTCTGGTCAAATGAATGCATGCATGCTATTGAGAAAGCTTACTATTGACTATTGACTATTGACTTTAAGGTGCATGTTATACAGATGGAAGCATCAGACTGAGAAAAGTAGAAAGAGCAGTCACTCCTTTAAAGCTCTGAAGCATAAACAGAAGGTCCATGCAAGTTTAGATTTTTTTTTCTTTTTTTTTTCCCTCAAGTTAATTAACACAAGGTTCATATGGGTTGGAAGCCAATAAAGCGTTTTCCAAAGAAACAATCATTTTTCAAGGTTCTGCTCGGTGACTTCTCTAAGCATGTGGTAAAATCCTATCATGTTTTGGACTTTGATTGCATTGCTTCTTTCTGTTTAGGTCATATGGTTGAGTAAGATCGTATTTGATCAATACATAAGATTCTGATTGATGCCCAAGAATTTCATGAGCTGACAGTGAATAATACCCTCTTCACAGTTTATGCACGTCTATTAATGGTCTAATCAATATGCCTAATTAGTATTTCTTGTTCTTAAGAGAAAAGCGGATGATTCTCAAGGCAAGATGTGATCATCATATTAGTCTTAATCTTACATTTGTAAAAGTATTTAATTATATTTTTTTAAATAAAGGGTGCGGCTGCCCTCAAGTCTTGATTAATGAAACTATCGAAAACAAAATGGGGACATTGAGCCTAAACTCCTTATTACAATAAGCATCTAGAGATCGTCCCAAAATAATATCATGAGACAAAATTCTCTACAAAATACATGTATTCTAACAAGCACCAATTAGCAAAGAGTGCACTACTGGCTACTCCATTTGCTTTGACATGACGGTGACATACCGGAAAGATAACTCGATTACAACGAAGATAATTACTAAAATCACAGCTTTCCTAGTCTGTTGCTGTCAGAAAGTAATTCCAACGACACTCGGTTTCACCCTGCCACCAGGAAGTTGTGACAATTTAACAATGGATCGACGCCTCTTTAGACCAAACAAAGCACTTAGAGTGCATACACAAGCATTTAGCCCGACTAGCCCTACAAGATATATGTAGAGACTTATTAGTTATTACACGCCAAAAGTGTGACAATACTAACCAGCTAAAATAAATAAAAACAACCAGCCCAGGCAGGGCCCAAGCCCAATCCTCATCTGTGGTCTCTTCCTTAATTTATGAAGGAAGCAATTTTTACGATTCGGGCCCAAAGCCCGTTTTACATCCAATAGGGACCGACCCGTTTCATTTTGGGCCGGGTTTCCGGGCTTTTGGGCCCAAAATACATGTGTTTTTTTTTCTTTTCTTTTTCTTTTTCTTTCTAGATCTCAGCCCTCTTCCAGCCTTCCTCTTGCTCTTTGGTGGTCTGGGAGGACGAGCACATGTCGGAGTCGACCTTCCCATCAGCAGCCATGGTACGATCTTAACAGGGAGAAGAAAAAATTATATCAGAAACACCCAAATGAACTGAAAATTCTATATCAATTTCGTGAAGACGAAGATGTGAACTGAAAACGAAGACAAACTCATCTGAGATGAAGTATGGAGATGAAGACGATGCAATTCAATTTACATCGTCACTTACCCATCTGAGATGAAGACAAAATTAGACGAATACGATGTGAACTCTCTCCGGTGAAGACGAAGACGAAGAGTCGAAGACGATGCGAACTCAGATGAAGATGAACTCGGACTAAATTCTCTCCGGTCGGCAACGGTCTTAGTCCCCCCGGTCGGCACCTTCGAACTCAGACTCGGACGAACTCGGACTAAACTCTCTCTGAGACTCGAACGAACTCGGACTAAACTCTCTCAGAGACTCGGACGAACTCGGACTAAACTCTCTCTGGTCGGCAATGATCTTAGCCTCTCCGGTCGGCGTCTTCGATTTTGGGAATTAAGGATTTAGGGCTAATTGTGAATTGGGAATTAAGAATTTGAGTCGCGGATTCTGATTTGGGAGCTAAATGGATGTTGTATGAAACTTCGATTCACTGTGATCAAGTATATGAAAAGGGTTTTGAGCCCTTCACTACTGCCAATCATATGAAAACACATGGCTCTTGTTAATCAATACGGGCCTGACAGGCTTTTTTCTTTGTAAATTTCAAGGTCTGGGCCCGAACCGTTTTTTGAATACCAAGGCCTGGGCCCGAACCGTTTAACAAAAAAAAATTTGGACCCGGACCGTACGGGCCGGTGCGGGCTTTCGGGATAAAATGCCCAGCCCTACTTTTAGAGGTCGGGGATTTTTTTGGTTTTCAGTTATGATGGTAAATCGAAATTCGAAGTCAAAATCTATGATAGAACTGGTTGCGAGAATTTGGTGTGTTTGGGGAGCTTTTATGCTCCTGTGCTTATAAGCAAAGCACCATGCCATCAGGTGTTTGGTAAAGCATGAAATGACCGGCTTTGCTTAAAAGCAACGGCTTTTTCAGAGCAAAAGCAGAAGTCAGACATTCGTTACTTTTAGAAGCAGAAGTCGCGGTGTTCACTGTAGCGGAGATCTCTGTAGATTAAAAATCTTTCAAAATATCAATTTTTATCCTTCCTTCCTTGAAGAAATTACATAAAGCCAGACGCACTCTTCCTGTCTTCTCCCTCAACTCTCTCTCTCTCTCTTTTTGGATCATTGGCCATAGTTCGTACTCTTCACACACAGACGCCCTAGCTCGCACCTCCGAACAAATCGACCCCAAATTGAAATTCGGAGGTAACGTTTTTTGGGGTGAATTGCCTAATCGTATTGCTTCGGCTCTGTTGTTGCGCTCTTTCTATGTTTTGTGGTCTGATTTTGTGTAATTCAGCTCGGTTTGACTAAAAAGAACATTGCTTTTTGTTCGGTTTGATCCCTCTGCTATTAAAGGAAATCATGCTCGAGTGTAAGAAAAGATTATTGACCTTGAAACTGAAAACTGCAACAAAGACAATGCAAATTAACAAAAGCACCATCTCTGACAGAAGAAGTCTCAAGTTATTATTATTATTTTTTTAATAAAGGGCTGGTGCGGCTGCCCTCAAGCCTTGATTAATGAAACTGTTGAATACAAGGGGGGACATTGAGCCTAAACCTCTGATTACAATAAGCATCTAGAGTTTTTTCCGAAATAATATCAGAAATCTCTACAGGAGACTTGTATTCTAACAAGCACCAACTAGCAAAGAGTGGACAATTAGCTACTCCATTTACTTTAACATAGCAGTGACATAGCGGAAAGATAACTTGATATGTAACCCGATTACAACATAGCATAATTACCAGCTTTCCTCTGATGTTGCCGCCGAAAAATAAATCCGACGACACTTAGTCTCATCCTGCCACTAGGCAGTAGCGACCATTTGACAAAGCAAAAAAACTGCCGCCTACCTAGAGCAGACAAACCTACCTAGAGCAGACAAGGCACATTGAGTGCATACACAGGCACAAGACCCGACTAGTCCTACACAACAAGTGTAGAGATTTATTGCACGCCAAAGACGCAACATAATGAAACAGCTGCTGCAAATAAAGCTAACAACAAAAATAAAATAGGTAGCCCAGACCGGGCCCAGAAAGGGAGCCCTAGCCCAAGCCTTAATACAGGAAGCAAGAGAATTGCACATTGCTAGCCAAGCCTGGCCCAATCCACCACCGGCCGCCGCCGGCAAATGACCACCAGCGCCGCCTCGCCGGAAACTCCAGACTGCCACCACCAGCATGCCGGAAACACCCTTGCGCCATGGATGCACACTACTATCAACCAGCCCTTTCACCAGATCAAATCCAATAGATCCGATCCAGATCGAACCAGATCGATCAGTGCAACGTCGCGCCGCCACAAGCCCTCCACCACCCAGCAGCCTCCGGAGTCGCGCCGCCCATCCCCTCCGCTGACGAGGCCAGCGATGAACAGCCCAAATCTCGACAGCCACCGTGATTTCCCCTTGCCCCAATCTGCACACTACCACCAAAGACCCCCGATACAGACAAGGATGTCGATCGAGAGATCCGGCTTACTCCAGACCCTCAAGGGCTGACGAGGCCCGTCCGACGACGACGAGAAGGCACGCCGCCAGACAGGGATGGAAGATCGACTCGTGCTCTCAGACGGCTATTGTCGCTCGTGCTCTCAGTTATATCAATACAATTTTTATTTCTAGGCGAAATGCCTAGAAAATGTTCTCTAAGAAATTAAAACACGAAAAAAAAAAATCAATCCCTTGTTCGAAGTCGCAAGTTAATTTAGTTGTACTAAGAATTACTTCATCACTTATTTACAGCATTGGAAATTTTTGTATGTTTTCACTGTTTTATTCTAATAATTGTGTCTCATTCTCATCAGTTCGGCGCTGTAAATACAGGTGACTGTAGTATGGAAAGAGACCGGCAATTGTTGATGTGAAAGAAACATCGACAACGGGATCCATTTTGTTCAAATCTGCGAATTCATGTTTTAAATAAGAAAAAAAAATGTTTTAAAGTAATTTTCAATCAGTCTTTAGGATATTGGGTGGTACTTCACTTTTCAAACCAATGGTTTACCTATTACAAAGTCTTCCCCTGTTGCATGAAATGCTGATCTTTAAAGTACGTTTTAAATTGCAGAGGATTCCAAACAAATTAGTCATGGTTAAAGGACTTACGAGTAAGAAGACTGAGAAGATTCAAGATCCCACCGGGAGATCATGGCTCGTTAAACTTCCTCTAGAAAGGTATGAATCCAAAGGGTACAGATCTAGTTACGATCGCTATCACATGGGAAGAGGTTGGAAAGATTGTCGCAAAGCCAACCAGATATATCGCATGGGAACAACCTCATTTTTTGAGTTTGTCAAGAACAGCATAGTGCAACTTCATATCTTCAAGAATTGGCATTCTGTGGTACTTGATGCTCCCAACTTCAAAGCATAATGCTTACTAAGGACCCCCTCATTTTTAAGTTTCAGATTGCATTGCTTTGTGAAATGTCTTGACGTACTGGAAATATTCGATGTGCATCTTGTACTTTAGGGTATAATGTTACTTTTCAGTCTCTAGAGCCATGTCTTGTACATATAGTTGGTTACTTCCATCTAAACCTTTGACCTTCGCTCTTCATAATAACATTATTCTTTGCTTGATTATTTCATATTTTATTTTACAATTTGATGAATGCTCTACATTTGAGGGACTTTTAAGGCATAGTATCCCAACATTTTACGATTTATGATGTATAGATCTATGCCACACTTATCTAGCTAGGCTCCAAAATTGGTATTTTGTTTCTTTAGGATTTTGAGAGAAATCATATGTCCATTTCTTGAGCTGTATAATCAACAACAGTGTGCTTGCTTGACAGGAGAGACCACAGACTAAACCAATCCACAAGCCCTGCACCCAAATTAAACCAAAAAAGCAACCAAAAAAATATTGAATTGAACTGTGAACTAAAAAAAACAACTTTTAAAGCATAGTAACTCAACATTTTACAATTTATGAGGCATAGATCTATGCCACACTTATGTAGCTAGGCTCCAAAATTGGTTCTCTTTCTTTGGGATTTTGAGAGAAATCAGATGTCCATTTCTTGAGCTGTGTAATCAACAACAGTGTGCTTGCTTGACAGAAGAGACCACAGATTAAACCAATCCATAAGCCCTGCACCCCAATTAAACCACAAAAAAAAAATGAATTGAACTCTGAAACAAAAGAAGAATGAACTTGCTATATAAATTTGATTACCTTGGCATAAAGTTTGAACTCAAATCCAAGAAGACCAGCAATTGTCATGCCAATAAAGTAGAATGTTCCCAAGTTCACATACACAGCCAAGTGCTGCCACCCACATCCTCTTGCCACACCTGAATATAACCATAACCACTAAATCTACACCAAGAAATAACCAGAAAACTAAAGAAAACAAAGCTCAAATAGAAAATCTCGAATGTTGATCTTCACCTGAAAAGACACCTTGCAAGGAATCAAGAATTATTGAAACTGCAAGAAGTGGTGTCATAGAAGCAAAGTCCTCTATCAGTACTGAATAATTTGAACTGCTGTCAATGAAGAAGCGTGCCCAGATATTGTGACCAAATGTCAAAGCCAGAACAATTGTGAAAGAAAGAATCAGTGAGAGCTTAAGAGTCACAAGCATTGCATTCTTTGCTCGACCCGGGTTGCCTGCCCCCAATTCATTTGACACCCTTGTACTGCTACCACAATATGTGAACTCTGTTATATCTGGAAAACAATGTATATATCGTAAAACTGGAAGGAATTGAAGAACTTGGGAGTTTTACTCCACTTACCTAGCAGTAACACTGAGGCCATATGTAACCATGTAACCAATTTCTTGTGTGTTCACACTGACGAATAATAAAAAAGTGGCTATTTGAGTTAGACAGAACTAACAGGCTGAAGCAATAAAAACCTACAGAAAAATGTAATTGAAGCTGACCACATTGCAAGTAGTGAAGTTGTTCTCGTCGAGTTTGGCATCAATCCTCCCATAAACACAAGAATCTCGAAAGCCCACTCCTCCAAACTAAAGAGATAAAAGAACAGAAAATGTAATCTTATTTAAACGTCAAGCACTAGTAACAGATGCAATGTTCACAAACAGATACAGTTTCAAATGTTATGTTGCTATACTATCAATAGGCTTTATTGATGATCATGTAGAATCTTGTTTGCATTTCCAATTTTGAATCCCAATACTTGTCATATATGATATAGTGAAATCGAGTTTATTACTCGATCAAGATAAAGTAATGAAACATATAAGGAGGTGCACTTACCATTCCATTGTTGCAGAGGGAAGGGCAAGTTTCAAACCAGTCATGATATATTGGAATGGTTCTAATGAAAATCCTTCCCATGTATGCTCAAAATTCTTTGCAAAACTAACATGGAAGGCCAACATAAGAACCGATATCCACAGAGTAACTGAAGCTGCTAGTGGAGCTCCCTTGAAACCAAGAGATGTCCAATGTACTAAACCATAAGTGATGGCAATATGAATTACAATGGAGATCATGGAGAAGACCATTGGTATGACATAGATGGATTGTGTCTGAAGAAATCTCAAGATGTTTTGCAGGAGGCCATATGCAAATAATCCGGGAATTAGAAATTTCAAGAAAAGCGCTGCAGATTTTGCAATTTGAGGATCTTGATGGAGGAAAATAAGTATTGGTTCTGTATACAACCAAATTACAGATATGATGGAGCAGAATAGCAAAGATATGATACAAGAAGCTTGCAGATAAATCCCCAACATTCTATATGACTTTGCACCAAACCCTTGCCCACAAAGTGTCTCAAGAGCTCCACTTAATCCAACCTACACCAAGAAGTGATACACAAATAAAAATAGGTATGTCTCTTGCTAAACGTTGTGTCATGTTAAGTGGTCAAACTGTCTAGCAAGAGAACATTTCAACTGAGAATTTACCACAAATGCAAAACCTGTAACATTGGCCCATGAATTGGCCAAGGTTGCACCAGCTAAGGGAAGCTCACCAAGGTGGCCAGCAAACATGACAGACACCAATGTGATCAAGGAGAAGAATAAATTGGTGAGAATTGCTGGCAACGAAAACAAGACCTGTTCCTTAGCCTCCTCAACGTCTAATAGTATCTTACAACATGTTCCTGTTGATGTTCCTTCTCCTTGGCCTTCTTCGTTGACACCTGCCTATAGTATAGGTGCATTAGTAATGTCTTCAAATTGAAACTTTTGCATACGAATTCCCAGAATACAAAAATTCGTCATTTTCCAATTTCCAATTTTTATTTGAACATATTGGTGCAGCAATTCAAAAACAACAATGCCGACCATGTATTTTTACCCAACTAGGGTTTCGATGTGTATGTCTATAGGATGCATGCAATTACGTGCAACGGTTGTAGTTGGGTCACAAAAACCAACTCAAATACTTGAAAAGACAAAAAGCAAACAAACAGAGTTAGAAGATGGCTCAGATTTTGTGGGGAAGTCTCACTAGTTTAGTATAACGAACTCCATGCAGAAACTGGAAAACTTCCCCGATCATCGATGAAATCAGAAGAGGCGCCATGTTGTTCGATCAAGTCTCCTGGGAATGGATTCTCCGTGTAGCGAATTGAGATGCTCACGAAGCGGCCGCGCTTGCCAATCGGATGGCGGGTCTTAACAGATGGGACAATAGGCCATCACCGTCCGTGACTCTGGTGCTCCGGAACGATGGCCTTCCTTGTCCTATTGAGCTGGGGAACCAGCTGTTTTTATTTCTGTTTTTGGTTGTTATTATAGATGGTGTCACGGTGATAAAACAAAACCTTTCTATTTGCTTCGTTGTATCTGGGCCTTTGTAGTGTTGGGCTCTATTTGGGCTTTGCCCTTTAATGAAATGCTTCTTTCATCCAAAAAAAACTCCATGCATCAACGCAGCTATAGCCGACTAATATGTATGGAGTTTATTTTTTATTTTTATTTTTTTCCTTCTTTTTCTGCTACAAACATATAAGGAGATTTCGATAATATCATCCTTACAGATCATATCCTAAATATACCGAGTATATGTAGGATAGCAACGCTTAATCTATTGCCAGAGGTCCTTTTGTTTCATGGTGATTGTGACGTGATTAACAATACAAAAAAAAAAAAAATTAAAAAAAAAACAAATAAGGAGATGATTTACCAGTTAACAGTATAAACATATATGGGTGGAAATTTTTTAAGAGTTCTGAAATTGAAAGACGATTAGAGAGAGAGAAAGAGAGC
The DNA here is from genome assembly GCF_958449725.1 of Rosa rugosa. NCBI lineage: Eukaryota > Viridiplantae > Streptophyta > Magnoliopsida > Rosales > Rosaceae > Rosa > Rosa rugosa. The sequence goes on along the minus strand of NC_084821.1, from coordinate 50,634,880 downwards.
TTTGGGTTGTCTATGGAGCATAAAACTCTAGAAACAATGGCACAATATTTGCACAAAAATACATGCGCCACTCTTAAATCGTATGATTAATTTCTCTACATGTATAGTCTTTTACCATTAAACTTCGTCACATATCTGCAGTAATAGTACTTACAGAACTTCATAGACTTTAAATGTGATAAACAATCACAAAACCTTTGGCAAGCCAAAGAGGCAGCGGTGGATTTCTTTCCCTAGTATATGTTATGCAAAAATTTCCAATGCTATTCTGTAAGCTTTTTGAATTTTGAGAAAAATAATTTAAAGCTGATTAATGAATAATAATTTAAATCTTTTGATAGCAAAAAAAATGCTTAAATCTTCTTGGCACAATATAGCTAGCAATAGTACCTATAGTTGTATTATGCACTTGGTCTAAATGCTAGAATAGAAAAGGTGGTAATATAGAACAAAGAAGTACCAAAGCAAAGGCTGGAATCTCACTTACATCAGGAATCATTTTCTTCCACTTAATTAGAAATTTCAATAGAAATATGATAAAAGTTACTAATAATTTAATAAAACAGCGGAGTTGCGGACGAAAATCGAGAAGGTAATATTGTTGATACAAACTAAATAGTCGAAATGGGGAGGAAGAGGTTCTTCAACTATAGACTTTTGATTGCTACTTAATAATCTCGTCATATACCCTTGTTTTTGTAGGGAGTTTAACAGTCGACTTTAATTTGGTAAGAACTTCAATCACAAACTTTCTTTATTTCCGGTACAAATATATACTTCAATCAAGATTGTCCTTTTTTTTTCTTTTGGCGAAAGGGATACACAGAAAGAAAACAGAAATAGAACAAAGGAAACTACTGAGCACTAGCAGATCTACACCCTGCACATCAAAACCAAAAGAAGCTAATCCTTCAAAAAAAAAAAAAAAAAGAAGAAGAAGAAGCTAAGGGAGCCGGGACAGGGAGCCCATCATACAATAGAACACTTAGGAAAGAGGAAGGAGGGTTAACCTCTCTAGACGACAACCAACATTGTGATTTTGGGTACACATTTCAATCCTAGAGTATTTTGATTATATAAACTATGGTATTCCTAGACTCTTTTTTCTTGGGTACATACATCAATCCCATACTCTTTTCTTTTTCGGTACATTCTCCGCTCCTAGACATTTTGCTATACATAGTTGAATAGAAGAATTTGGTCCTAATGTTTGGCAAAGCATGATGTTACGTCTGTGCCATTGGTGAGAGGCTAGGAGAGAAGGAAGTCGATTATTGTGGATAGCCAATGGGTACCTATTAGACACTTTTATCATCTTACCAATATACCAAAATAAAGTTTATACAATTATACCTAATAACCATGCAATTATATATCTTTTCAATAACTATATTGTTATGGAATTTTATGACACGTTTACTTACTTGAAATTGAAAAAATTATGAATAAGAAACAACTGGAATTAGAGAAGGAAAGAATCGGTATGAGAATATCTCATTTCCATTAAGCTGTTTGTTACCATATGGAATTAGAATACAAATGCAACTGATTATAATTGATGTTTACTAATGTTCATGAATCGAAATTAAAACTAGTTCTATTACTAAAATATCTCTACAAAAATAAATGTTCATGAGAGAGAACAGAGAGGTATATATATTTCTAGAGTTATTGGTAATTTGGAGTTATTGAAAATACATAGGATATTTTGGGTCGAAAAAATGCATTCCTGAAGCTTTCATGCCTCTTGGTTATCAAACTCCGAGTTATTCAGAAACCGATTTCTGACAATGAGGTGAAACCCACACAAATTCCAATACCTATATATGTTAATAAACGCAGGAAAACTCATACACTTGAATCATTCTCTTCATTTCTATTTTCGCTCTAAGTAAGTAAACATGGCATTATTATTCATTCGGTCATGTCGGTAAATTACTTAAATGAAAATAATATTTGATGTTTTGCATGACACATGTCTCACAATTGGTGGTACTTTTCATTTCCATGAGTGAGAAGAAGAAGCTTGATCTCACCTTGTTTTGTTTGGCCAATTGTCTTTACTTTAGTTTATTTGAGACAATTTGTCAAACATCAGCATCAATATTTTTGTCTATACCTAAAATTTCTTCAAATATTTTAACAGACATTTTACTTTTACACCCTTAATAGAATAATTGAAGATGAAAGTCACCGAAGATAATTGTTCAATACTTTAATAAATACACAAATCTTCTGTCAGAGCAAGTTCACTCGTTGGGTCACCGAGTCACCTATTATTCATTACTTTTTAGTGTATATTTTCATTCTCTGTGTCACGAAATACACTGTGCCCGTGACCCAGGGCACGAAATACACTGTGCAGGTCACTATGGTGACCCAGAACACTGTACAGGGTGACCCAGGGCACGAAATACACTGTGCTCATGACCTAGAAGGTGAAATTAACACTAAAAAACAGTGAATAGTGGGTGACCTGATGACCCAACGGGTGAATTTGCTCTTAGCGGTGCCGGGGTGGTTGCCTTCCATGACCATCTTTGTTAACTGGTGCAGTCTTTGCTCTTCAATGGAGAAACTGAGAAAAGCCGTGAATGAAATGGCGTATACTCAACACCACGCTAAGCTCTCTCATCTTCAACTCTCTCTAATCCCCGTCCTCTTCTTCGCTTCCTCTCTCTACAAGGCCGCTCTCTCTCTCCGCCGCGCTCTCTACCATTCCGGCCTCTTAAGAAAGCACCGGTAACACCTCTCCTCCAATCTCCACCTCATTCCTTCTCTGTTTTTTTGGGTGCTTGGAAAAATAGAAAAAGATCAAAACTTGAACTTTAGTTGCTACAAAAGTAAGAGTCTTTGACTGAATTGAGAAAATTTATGTGCTCAAAGTTGGAATCTTTATAGGTGTAGCTGTTTGTTTCGATTTGCTTTAATTTGAAAACATGATTGGATTGAAGGTTGCCGGTGCCGGTGATCAGTGTTGGCAATTTGACATGGGGAGGCAATGGGAAAACTCCAATGGTGGAGTTCATTGCGAACTATTTAGCTGATTCAGGGATTTCACCTCTCATTCTGACCAGGGTACTTTATGTCTTTGTTGATTTTGCTTTTGAATGTGTGGATCGTTTTCGTGTTGATTTTGCAATGTCAATGGAGGTTGAGCTTTTATGTGATAGTTCTTCTGTTGGTTGATTGGAGATGTTGGTGTGATGTCTCTGGCAGGGTTATGCTGGTGGGGATGAGGCCAAGATGCTTCATAGGCATTTCCTTGGAAGGCCTGTTAAGATCGGTGTGGGTGCAAAGCGAGCAGCTGTTGCTGCTAGTTTTTTCGAAAGATATGGTCATGTTGAACCTAGCTCTAGTAAACTCTGCCATGGTCAGAAAGTGGGGAGTCATCTTAGTTCAGAAAAGATTGGCACTGTAATTCTTGATGATGGAATGCAGGTAGAATTATATGCTTTCAACATTTTTTTTCCATTTTGGATGTATGGTTTGGAAATAGGATGCAGTTTCTGCTTGAGTCTTTAAGTATAACATAGACATTGTGCTATATGATTAATGTGGGACAGCAAAGGAGGCTTCTTCTAGGGTTATTGATTGTGAAGTTTAGGGGACATGCCAATTTAGGTCAAAATCAAACTTAAACAGACTTCAAATTTAATAAAGGGGTTTGTATTTGTAAAGCTCCTTCTCTGCCACTCTTTTTATCTTGAAAGCTGAGCTAGAGAAGTTGTGATCCGAATCCTGATTGCAGTTAGGCTTATAGCCTCATGATGGTCTCATGAAACACATTTACTTTGCTCGTTAAGGTGCTGTACTCTTATTTTATGTTATTAAATATATGGAAGGCAGCACTGGAGCTTGCAGCGGAATCTGGAGATTGTTATGATTAATGGATTAACATTATGGGGCAACTGTCACTCAATCCCACGTGGACCGTTGAGGGAACCTCTCAGTGCACTTAAACGGGCAGATGTTGTTGTACTCCATCACGCAGATTTGGTATATAATTGACCTTTTCCTTTGTAGTTGAAAAAGTAGTTTAAAGACTTCTGCATCAGCCGTCAATCGAAGTCTTCGACTGACATATAAGTTTATGTTGTCTCGCAGGTTCCAGAACAAAATCTCAAAGATACTGACTTAATGCTAAGAGAAGTTAACAAGTCTGTTCCTGTTTTCTTCACAAAAATGGATCCTTGCTATTTCTTCGACGTGGGAAATGCCACCTCTAGAAAACATGTAGGAGATTTGTCTAACACTATTGTATTATGTGTTACTGCCATTGGTTCTGCAAATGCATTTGCAAAGGGAATAGAGAAGGTATCGTTCTCGCCCTAAACTCGATCTTGTGCGCAGATGTGTGTGTGTGTGTGTGCACGCGCGTGTGTCATCTGTTCAATTAAGTTTTAAATGTATTTGTTGGAGTTTTCTATGAAGCTTCATACATGTCCTTTTCTGCTGAGAATCTCATGTCCTAATGGTAATGACTATCTGCAGATTGGAGCATTTTATGTTGATCGACTTGAATTCAGTGACCACCACAAATTTCTGGCAAAGGTAGAGTTAGTTTTCTGCTTGCTCTTTGACATGAGATTCTTGTCATGTGCAGTCTGTTCTGTGTTAAACCAAATCATTGCACAGGCACCTTTTATGCCCTATATGTTATATGCTTACTGCAAAAAACATGTAAAATGCAAATGTCCTTTGTTATTGCCGTCCAATCTCATCAATATAGTTTAATTTGAATCTGCCGATAAAAGAAATGCTTGGTCAAAATTTTGCTTTAGATGCTAATTGTGGCATGTCAAGCTTCTCATTTTTCTTGTTGTTGTGAACATAGGATATTGAGATGATCAAAAGGAGGCTACGAGAACTGGAGGACAGGTTTAGTTCCAAGCCGGTTGTTATAGTAACAGAAAAGGTGAGGAGATAATGAACCTGATGTTCTCAATTGGCTTAAGCACATCATTCTTTTTTCTTGTAAGTTTAAGTTACGAGGGGTGCTGATGATTTCATTATTCTGCATTATGAAATCACATGCAGTGTTCAGATATATGAGAGTCGTCCATATCTCAATCGATATAGGGGGATGAAGTGTTGAAAATATGAATTGTTGTGGCTACAATGTTTCTTCTTTTTAATTCAACTTTGATGGCATCAGGATTATGATCGAGACCCATATATTTTCAAGCACTTGGATCCTTTTGAAGTTCTGGCACTCTGCTCTGAATTGAAGATCATACCTAACAGAGGATGCACTGAAGAAAGCTTCAAAAAGTTGTTGAAGGAGGTTTGCACATGAATTAAACATGTGAACTCAAGTTGAGGGCGTCTAAGTCACAAATACTGGCAAACCTAACAAGAATGCAGAGAAACATGGTTGGTAAGTCAATCTGGTATTAAATGGATATCCCTATCAATTCTTTGGCCTTGTTGTTAATAGTCTAACATTATTACCAATGCTTTTTGGTTTAATAGTGGTGCAATATCTTTCTATAACATTAGAAACTTAGAACATTGATGATTTGATATTCGAGGGAGGCTTACTTTGAGGATTTATGAAAGTCAGAAAGGGATGTACATTTTTTTATTCAAACAGAAAAGGAGTAAATGCTTGACATACATTTGTGTACGGACTTCATTTTGTTATTTGTAACAGGACACTTATTTGTACCTCAAAAAAAAAAAAAAAAACAGGACACTTATTTGTGGAATTACCAAATATGGCACCCAAAGATGGTCTCATACTCTATTACAAAGATGGTATTTCCGTAACTTTTGGCAAAATGCCATATTTGAAAGTCCCCCTTTATTTAATAGAAACATATGAGCAACACCCCAAATAAATTCTAGGCATTTCGCTTCATCACTCATCCTTTGATTTTCCAAGAAAGCCAACATAGTCTTGATTGTCCACCAATACCTAGAGAGATTACCATCAAATAATGTAAGCTTGTACTGCCCAGAAAGAATTATAAAATGTGCATACAAGTTTGGTTGGGTTGACTTGAACCCTAAGAAAGTCAACTTATTGGATTGTTGACCAGATCACTGATTAGGAAATTGATTAACAATTTTGTCCGAGGATGTTCGTAACCAAAACAAGATACTAATTCCAATAATTTTTTTTTTTGTGTGATACTAATTCGAGCTATACGTCGTGTGTGGTTGCGTAAATCTTTACCGAAATTTTACCTTTGTTACTGTGATGTGTGAATATAATGAAAGAAACCAATAAGAAAAGAAAAGAGAAGGGGTTTAATTACCGATTCAAACCCATGAGAATCAAGGAAGCAGGTGATTTTGGTGTTGGTTTTGGGGTTTACAGCCGGGTGTCGAATTATTTCCCCTCCAAGTTCCTTGTTAACCAGTTCAACAGCTGCTCCGCTCTTGTATACGTCATCAGTGCCGATAGCAAGCTAGAGAATTCAATTTAAAACACTTTAGATAGAGACATCGATGAAAAAGGACCGATTTGAGTTATTCAACGATATCCCAGGAAAATAAAAATCGAGTCAAGTTCAACAAAATATTTGCTGAATTAATCAAAACATGAAACTGAACTCACCATTGCATAACCATTTCCTTTGGTATACTCTGTCACATTATAGTTATATTTCAACTCGATAATCGTCGTCTGAGTAAAATCGGAACCATAACCCACCATCGCTATAGTATACTGCACGCAGGAGTAAATATCAACACCAAGTCTTAGGGTTAGAGCAATACGTAACTATTGGGTTTACACTAGAACAAGTATTAGCTAATCAATTAGTTTTTACCTGGAACTGAGAAGCGTCGTACTTTGGCAATAGTAGGTTCATTCCCAATGCCTGCATGGTTTGAAAAGCAAAAAGAAATAGATCGAGTTATATATGCAATAACGTACAATACGTCGAGCTCAATATAATCGGTGTGTAGAATGAATCAAATACTATTAGAAATCTATGCTACCTTTTGGTAGAATTCAATTGAACGATCAATATCAGTCACATTAAGACATATTTGACACAGTGGTTCTGGAGTTGGGGGCCTGCGGAGGAGCTCAAAACTGTAGCCGTCGGGATCGTTCACGAAGGCAAAGATGGTCCTCCCACCCTCTGCAATTGGCCCTGGTTCACGTGTGATCACTCCACCTGCCGCTCGGATTTTTTCAACCGTTCCATAAACCTGAACATTAATTACCATACGCCAACCCTAATTAGAAACCTCGAAATTGCTACATATCACGAAAGTTCATCAGACAGAGAGTGATACAAACATCTTGGGTTGCAAGTCCAAAATGATTGAAGGCTGTTCCGATGTCTAACTTGTCCGCTGCATCGTCTGTCAATTAAGTAGAAAAGCGCAAGAAAAAGATAGAAAAATTAGTCGCAGAACTGAAGGGTTCTCTTTTAGGTTTAACTTGCAACAAATATTAACTAGTTAAGAGGATAGCTATCATACGGTGGTGTGTGAGTCCTAGAACAAAATGAGTCTCTTCGGGTCCATACGCAACGACTGCAGTTGAGTATTTTTGTTCTGGGAAATCTTGCCTGCTCAACACTTTCATCCCAAAAAATTCTGTGTAAAACCTGACCATATAATTATGAGAACAAATAAATCAACTTTCTTAATGATATGTAGACCGTAGACCTATATAAAGGAAACTTGATCCAAGATCGATTTTGCCAAAATTATGTACTTAATAGTTCGATCAAGATCACCAACTCGGATATTGGCGCGTAGGAAACGACGATTATCTTTTTGCACCCATTCCAACACATCGTCATGGGGATTATTTGGAGCTGCCATGCTTAACTGATCCAATCTGATGATCGAGCTTTGAGATTAGGGATGAAATGATCAGTCAAAAATCGTGATTAGTCTTGGAGACTAAATTTGCATGACTGCATACATTCATATGTGTGTGTGTGTGTGTGAATTTTATGGATCAGTACTAGTATATTCTAACAATCACACCTAAATTAAGGAAATTTATTGTTTACAAGTACATCGAATCTGATAACTATCGGTCAAAATTGAAACACATTTCTGTTTTCATCTCAAGGCATACGCCTAGTTGGCAGACTTAAATTAACAAGATCTATATATCTAACAACGGGTCGAATTTTTCTTTAGGCATTATAACTAGAACAGAAACACAAAAGGGGTTAGAACAACCAAGCACCTATTAATTATAAGAAGATGGGTATGAATCTTTTTGGTTTCAAAACATGGCAGAATAGTAGATGATCCTAACAACATGCCAACTATAAATACACCCACGTACTTGTATATAGATTCGGAGCTGGTTATAAACCACAAAGAGCTTACCAAAGAGAGAAACACAAAACAATACAATAGACCAAGTGCGTAGTACGCTGTTACTTTGATCACCAATTTTATAGGCCTGGATCGTCTTTTCTAATTGATGCTGAGCAAAGCTTAGGAAGAAAATCACTGGTAGAATAGTATTAACAATTCTAGCTTTTGCGTATGTCCTAGAAATGCGCCTGGAGCCTATTTATAATTCTTCGCTCCTTCTGACTTTGATCAATACACTTAAGTTGTGGCTCATATTGTATTTTCCATTCCGTGGTCGAATTCTTGACTTAATCAAACTCCATGCATATCCAAGTTCCTTGGTCCAACAGTATACTAATTAACTCTTCTTCGTTTTGGTAATTAAACGTTGGACTTTAGCTTGATCTAGTACCCATTTTCTCTGGAGTAATTAGTTGATGATGGTGGATGATGTATATTTTGATCTAGAAGATGATCGATTCTCTTTTCTTTCGAAGAATAATGATGATGGATGATGTATATTTTGATAGAGATGATCGATTTTCTTTTCTTTGGAACAATATATTGTAACTAATTGAAAGAATGGCAAATGGCATTGGACAATTCTACAAAGCATGGTCGATTTGCGAGGACTAATCCACGCGTTGTACAATTCTACGCCCCAAAAGTTAGAACTGTTATGATGCCAATTAAAGTGAAGATGACTGCACAGCTGCACTATGATTTATATAACTCTGCTAGCAATGAGTCAATTATGTTAAAATAATTGAAGCACCTGATCTGGATGGTAAGAGAAATTCATTCATATATAATTAAAAGCCATCATTAGTAGTTTTGGAGAAAATTAGCAATAAGAAGTCAGATTGAAAAACAATGGATAGTTTCTCCTTGGTACTAATTAAAAGCCATCATTAGTAGTTTTGGAGAAAATTAGCAATAAGAAGTCAGATTGAAAAACAATGGATAGTTTCTCCTTGGTACTAATTATACAGCCTTGGTTTGATGATATTTGACTCCTCCCTTCATACTATCATCATGTAATAGTGACCGTTTAGGTCTTTCACCATATCGTTTTCGCTAGTTTTGTTTTCTTGTTTGTTTGTTATTACTCACTAGAGATGTATTGACTTTGTCTCACTCTCTTTGCATCACTTTTATTTTTTTTCAAATAAACTTTGGGGAGATAAGGAGATTTATTGCCTCTTATATCCCTCTGTTGAGCCAAAAAAGAAATGGATAGTATCTCCTTTAAGATAAATCTCCGAATATTTTTCTTCAATATTTTTTTTTTTTTTTTGTTGATAGCTCATGACAGTGGAGCATATATTTTGCTCGAAATAAGGCAAAACTTTTGGTCTCGGGTGGAATCAGGAATGGCGTCGAGTGTGGTGAAATCCCTAATCAAATCATCATCTTCCTCACACCGCCAAATGGATGCAGGTTTCTTTTCTCAGCTTTACCCAATTGTTTTTCGTTTCAAGTATTGCAATGATTTACGACCATCTCTATATTTCGCTTTTCGTATTCAATTCTGCGCATAGCAAATATGGATGATTGATTACTCAATTAGACTTTCCTTGGATGCTATAATCCAAAGAGGCTTTTCAGAAAATCCAACACACCTACAAATCGAGTTTTCAGGAACTGATCATTGAACATAGATTTTTCGGGAGCATAAGCCAATTAGACTACAATGAGAAACCAAATGTAACACTATTCTAGGTAGCCTGCATTTCAATCAAGTTCCTTGTCAGTGAAACTCTGAGCACATTTTACTAGTCAACACACTGTGTTGGTTCAGATGGTGTTCGTGTTGTCATCTTAGCTTTACAACAATGAGTGTTCTGCATAAGAGAATAGGTTACCTCTTCTTCTTTCACACTTTTGCACCTTCTCATTTGCTTTTGATTTTGTCTTGTTTTCCGATACCTTGTATGGTTGCCGATGAGGAAAATTGAAACGGGGCATTTTTGTGTTCAGAGTGCTTGTAGTATGAGGCTGGAGGACACGATGGAGCTGCTGGAGAAGAAGCTAGCGTCAGATGAGCTTAGAGGAGGCACTCACTCTCGCTCGTGTTTTCAGCCATTACCTCAATTTGATGGGCGTTGCTGAAGTTCATCACAGGTCACTCAACGACTTGATCTCTCTGTATTATTTTTTTTAATACTAAATCTTTTGTTTTTTGATATGTGCTGTGTGTGTTTATACTTGTTTGGAAATGAAATATGAAGCACCAGAGCTTCAGGAAATAGTAGTGCTTATCAAGGATTGACTTCTAACTTTGGTTCTACGGTTAAAATTGTGACATTCTTAGCTTCCGAAAAGATAACATGAAAAAACAAAAATTGGTTGAAATTCTTTCAGCTGTGAATTTTATAAGCATTTTGGTTAATTTAGAGAAAGTTGTTGATTTGTGCAGGGTTCGTAGACAAAAGAATGTGGCATCCCTATCAAAATCTTGTGATGATATTTTTAATCAGCTTCTCAGCATGGTGTTTCCCCAGACCAGCTTTACGATACCGTTTGCAAGCAGGTTGGTTCTTTTCCTTCTATCCTTTGTCTTGATTTGTATGCCTAGACAGAAAATAGTGGGGAAAATATATCACTCATGTTGTTTAGGTTTCTATAAAAGATAAAACTCAACCAATTAAATGATCTTGTTTTAATGAGCTCAAGTTGTTGCTTCCTCGTTTTATCAGCACACTGTTGAACATAAGATGTGTGTGTGTGTGTATTGCTACTGTTGTTGAGTCATTTAGATGTCTTGTTCTCAACCTTAAGTTCTTCTTGCTGCAGGAGGTCAAGATTGTTCTTACTGCACATCCTACACAAATTAATCGCGGAACCTTACAATACAAACATATCAGACTTTCTGTGAGTGGCTAGTGACTTTGCTCAATTTTTAGGATGTTGAACATTATGATTAAAAGACATGTTGAAAATTTGTTTAGACTAATAATATCAAGTTACTTGCAGCATCTTTTAAATTTAAGAGACCGACCTGATCTTACTAGTAAAGACAAAGATATGGTGATTCCCTTATTCTCTTCTTCCAAAACCACTTTGCTGGGGTGAGGGGGATTGCATCTTAATGACATTGATATAGCGGATATTCTCTAATTTTCCTTGTGTTTTACATTTTACTCTTGGTTTTATAGGTGCGAGAGATAACTTTTGTATGGCAAACAGATGAGCTTAGACACCATAAACCCACACCAGTTGATGAAGCTAGGGCACGTAAACCACTTCAACATTAGATTCATTGATATTCACATGCTTTGGCTCTTTGAAATCGTGTGTATCACTTACAGACAAAATAAAATCGTATATATTGCTTACAACAGTTTTGAACATTGTGGAGCAGCCCCTTTGGAAAGTTGTACCTCATTATTTACGTCGTGTCAGCAATGCTTTAAAGAAGGTTTGTCTTCAAATTCATTTCTGGTATTGATCTGTTTCCAGTTCTTTATATGCAGATACTACCTTCTGTCTTTCTATACTTCTTGTCATAATGTTTTCTTAATTTATTTATCAGCACACTGGGAAACTGGAAAACCACTTCCTTTGAAATGCACACCAATCAGGTTTGGGTCTTGGATAGGGGTTGATCAAGATGGAAATCCCAATGTGACAGCAAAGGTACTCGTGGGTCTTATTGATATTTTATTCATAAATCTTCTCCTAATGGTATTATTTACTCTCTTAAATCTAGGAGAGGCCTTTCATGTCAACAAAAGACCTGAAGCATGAACTAATCATAACTTTGGGATATATTAGATCTGTGTTATACATAACTTAGTTTACTGTATTGGTAATGGTCTTGGTAATTCATGGGGCAGTAAATCATGTTTTGAGGGGAATAAAGCAAGCCCTCGTACTTAGAATCAATTACTTAACTGTACGGAGACATTGATGGATAAGCATGACTTAGTTGTGTAAAGTTTTAGACCATCAGTTTAACCTTCATTTCTGCTATCCCTTCCTGTTCTTTTTTTTTGGGGTATGAGAGAGGAGGTTTCAGTTTTAAGGATTCCAGTTTGCTGCCATAATTCATGATTATATTGCAAACTTAAGATTATTGTTTATGTAGAATTTATAATGCTGTCAGACTGTCTAGCTCTTCTACACAATTATGTCAACTTGCCTCTTTCTATTGCTTCAGGTCACAAAAGATGTCTCGCTTTTATCTAGGTGGATGACTATTGATCTCTATATTAGAGAAGTGGATAGCCTGAAATTTGAACTATCCATGAATTAGTGCAGCGATAGCTTGTCAAAACTGGCACAAGAGATTCTAGAGCACGGTATGACATATTGCAGTTATTTTCAGTGGTCATTAATATTGGCTGCTTGGTATCATGTAGAGACTACCAAAGCATAGCTTCCATTGTTTTTCTTTGACAATTTCCTTAACAGATTACTCCTATGTTTCTGATTTTTTTTTTTTTTATTGCTTGAACTTTAGTTTGAGGGGCTGGGATTATGTTGTTCTGAGACTCGGATCTTATTAATAGAACAATTTAAATCTCTAGATCACTTCTGTGTATGCAGAATAAAAAACGTTGAAAGGCAGATGAACGCTCTTACTTTATGTTCTGCCAAGCAGGTAGACCAGATGGTTAATTAGTGAAAGTAATTGAGTGAAAAAACTGGAGTCATAGTTTACAAAATTCTTTGTGTTTTATGGACCTATGGGAATTTGACTTCTCTTACCCCATCTCTTCTATGCGTAAGTACACACTGGTCATCCCTCCTGGTTTCTTAAGGTTTCAATTTATTTTTAATAGATGATGAATATTCTTGTGAATCAATTTATAATGTTAACGTAATTGAGATTCTCTCATCAGAATCTGCATCTGAGGATCACCAGAGTTGGGATCATCAGTGTTATAATAGGAATCAGGTAAAGTAACAACCTGCAGCACTTCCAACACAACTTCCAGCTAGAGCTGATCAACCGTCTTGCACTGGTGAACATCCGATTATCCTCTTAAAACTACTTTTTTAAGAAAAAAATTATAGAAAAATTGAGGATCTCAGAAGCTGTGTTACTTTTATATTATTTTCATATGCTGCCATCCCTTATTGCATAAATGAGAACTTGCTCAAGTATGTTACAAAGAGAACTGACATCAGTTCCAAAAAAGGCAGTGTGTATCACATGAGCCCTTGTAGTTATTTCCTTTTCAAATATGGAGGGAATCAATTTTCATAAATAAAATCTTAATTTAGTTGTACAATAGTGAGCTAGAGCTTTCTTTCCACCTAGAATCTCTATTAGCAGTAACTTTTTTTCTCTTTGATTGTTTGCCTTCCTGAAGTGTTTATTTACTAGCACCTAATGTATTCTATGACCAATGGTACTCATGGTTTCTCAGTTCTTTTAAACTTGCCTCTTCATGCAGAATGCAATGTTGTTCATCTTCACTATCCCAGAATTGAAATGTTGGTCATTTTAACTGAAGATTGCATTGGGGCAGGAATCTGGTAGACATGCTGAAACACTTAATGAAATTACCAAATATTTGGATATGGGCACATACAGTGAGTGGGATGAAGAAAAGAAACTGGAATTTCTAACAAGAGAGTTCAAAGGAAAAAGACCGCTAGTCCCACCTAGCATGGAGGTAAAGTAGTAGTGTTAGGACTTAGGATTACTATGCTCCAAAGTTCAGAATAAGTTACTTCTACCCGAATTTTTCAAAAAAAAAAAAAAAAATCTGACAAGAATTCTTTGCTATATATCTAATGTCTCTTCATTACAACAATTAAATGAATTTATGGTAGTCATTATTTACCTACAGGGAATGAACTTTAAATAAGCACAAGTTGATCTAGCATGATGGAGTTGTTTACTATTCCCAAAAGTTTAAGCTGTTAGGATTAAGGTCAACAATTTGTTTTATACTCTCAAACTCACTTCATAGCATGCGTTCAACTTAATTGGGAGGTTTTGCAATTGCAAGAATTCCAACCCAGGATCTTCTTTCCTGAAGAGAAAGTCTTGGTTTACCACTATTGGCCAAAATCTTAATTGGCAGAGCCGGCTGACGTCAGTGGGCCTGTGGGCTACTGGGCTGGTTGTTTGGGCCGCCTCCTTCTTTCTTTCTTTCTTCTCTCTGCCGGTTCAAGGTGCAGCAGCAGTCAGGTGGTCGGTTCACATGCTTTTAGGCTGGTTTCGGGGAAAAAAAATTCCGGTTCCCGGATTCTGGGATTGAAGCACTGCTGCTGGCAAAATTTGGTAGCAATCAGAGGTCCGAAAGGTGGTGAACCAGTGGAGTATTTGTTGCGGGTGATTTGGAGTTTCCAGTGGCCTGTTCGGTGGATTTTCGGCCGGTTCTGGTTGTTCTGCAGCCGGTTCTGGACTCCTGGGATCAAGCTCTTTAATGTGTGAGGTGGAGGCAGGAAAGGCTTCAAGGTTTTGTATTCGAATTTAGGGTTTTCGCTTCTTGAATCAGGGTTTGGCTATTTGTTTCAGGGTTAGGCTTCGTGCTGATAACGTGTTTAAGGAAAACTGAATTGGGAGAGAATTGAGTCGTACTTTCATTGATAATAGGGGCCTCTTTATATAGAGGATTACAAGACATAAAATCAGAGTTGTACAAAGAAAGATAATCGTACAATTAATTGGATATCTATGAATATCTCCCAGAATATCTGTAATTCAAAACCCTATTACATCTAAGTCAAGTAACCTAGAATTTGGGTCATACACATATTCTAGATTTACTTGAACAAGATTGACATTATGGTGTTTATCATCATTTAAGCAAGTTAAAGAGAATAGCCTCATAGAGTAATAATTCTTGTTGGTTTACCACTACTAATTCTTAACAACTAAAGCTTCATGCCCTATAGCCAGTTAGCTAACATTATATGACGAGCGATCTCAAGCAATGAATGCAAAAGCAATCCCTATCTAACAAGATCAATGGGAATATGGGATGCCATCCACAAAGTGATAACATTACTAGGATGAGAATTAATTTCCAAACAGCTGCATCTGCATCTTATTATGATCGAATTTATGATGGAGCCCCAAATGACCAGTCGTCCAGTCAAATTATACTGTCTTTTCAGTTTTCACACACAGAAGGGCACAGTGTACACGCTCATTTACTATCCTCTTTATGCATAAACCAAACTCACCACCGCCTCACAGAGGCTGCAAATAGAAATAGCATACGTTGGCTGTGAATGAGATCACAAACTTCATCTATACAATGGCCTGCAATTCCTTCCTTCCAAGTTTCTGCGTCTTCTTGCTTTTCTTGCTGTACGGGGTTTCGTATACAGTTACGGAGGCTCGTGTGATTCCGGCCATGTTTGTTTTCGGAGACTCCCTAGTAGATGTGGGCAACAACAATTACCTCAGGTATTCATTTGCCAAAGCAAACTTTCCTCACAATGGGATCGACTTTCCGACTAGAAAACCAACCGGCAGGTTCGGCAATGGCAAGAATGCTGCAGATCTTATTGGTAAGTGATCACTATACGTCTTTCTAATTTATGGCCAATTTCTATCTCCCTAGTTTAAGTTCAGAAATTTTAGTTGGTAATTAATTTAACACTGCTAGCACTAGCATGCTTAGCTTCAGTTTGTCATTCCAAACTCAGAATCTAGTTGTAAATTGAACATACAGAAAGTTGGAGGCAATATCTTTTAGTCTCAGAAGCCAAATCCAACTTGAACTGGAGGTCTTTGTAGTCACATAAAAATCAATATAGGTTCCCAATACTAGTATCAAAATAGTACCGAACAAGAAGATATTGGGTTAGGCAGTCGGACCATCCAATGATCAAATGGTAAGGGCAGTCCAATAGAAAAATGATGGATGGCAATAGGTATTGTATTTCCTTTTTTTTTTTTTAGGATAACAGAAAAAAAGATTATAACGAAAAAAAAAAATCACGAACTACTCTCTTTCCCGGCTAATTTAAATGAAACACTGGGCACAGAGAAATTGAAAGACAATAAAATCAAATTTTAGAATTCTAATGATTATTAGCTAAAGATTGCCAGGAGTATAACTTTTTTTGTATATTGACATGTGCAGTGTTTGTATAGTCTTTTTAATTGGTCGGTCAAGCAAATTGACATGAGATATTTTTCACACACACGATCACACAAAGTTAAAAACTAACAATCAAATTCTCAATAATATAGTGGGTCCCAAAAATAATGAAATGCCATCCAAATTGTGGCAACTGGAGTACTGAATAATAAATGCTTCTGTGCACTTACTGCTTAATAATTAGGTGTTAAGCAGTTGGTGGATAATTAAAGAGCTTAATTAGTTGGAAAATTCAAAATTCTGATAGCCGAATCCGTAGGTGGGTGGATAAGGGGTCTTATCTAACTAATTAATTACTTTGTTTTGAATTTTCGCCTCGGCAGCTGAGAAAATGGGGTTGCCGACGATACCACCATATCTCTCCATGTCATCCAAATCAAACAAGAGCATTACACAGTTCCTAAACGGCGTTAACTTTGCATCTGGAGCTTCCAAAATCTTAAACGACATAGATCCACAATATGTAAGTGAAACTATTTATATTCTAGTGAATTGTTTCTACACTATCTGCTTGATTATGTTACATTGTGAGAACATTTATTTATTTTGACCACTGTATGTCATGAAGATTTATAATTTTTTAAATTTCGCATGTTAAGATAAACCTTATCGATTATCTTTCAAAATACAAAACTATGGACATTAGCTAACGGATCCATTTTTCTCTCTGTGAATATTTGTACGTTTTGTCTAAGCTAGCCCTTTTCCATACCTTTGGAAAAACAAGTAGAGTACTATTTGGCAGTGCATAAAGACCTAGTGCAAGGGCTAGGAGCCTCCAGAGCACAAATTTATTTATCAAAATCTCTCTTCCTCATTATCACGGGAAGCAATGACATCTACAACTACTTTGACTCGTTAAGTAACAGCACACAACAGCAGTATGTGAACTCCATTGTTCTCATCTTCAAAGAACAAGTGAAGGTAACGAAATTATACCAAGTGTTTTCTCTAGTTAACAAAATGTCACGACTCGTATGATTAATACTTCCGATATTAAGTCATTGCTCGGTTTTGCAGCGGCTGTATGATTATGGTGCACGCAAGTTTTCGATTGTTGGGGTTGGGGTTATCGGATGCACACCATCAGAAAGGAATGAGCAGGCGGACAGAAAATGCAATGAAGATACAAATCGATTGTCACTCGAGTACAATCAAGCACTCGTGTCGATATTGAAGAATTTGGCATCAGAGCTCAGAGGCATAAACTACTCCTACTTTGATGGTTACAGCGTCATGGAGAACTTCATCCAAAAACCAACAGCTTATGGTAACATCGATCCCTTTTTGAAAAGAAATTGAATTAGATAATAGCAAAAGATTCCTAGCTAATACGAGTGATAATATATATATATATATATATATATATATATGTAATTCAGGATTTTCTGAGGTTAAAGCTGCTTGCTGTGGTCTTGGGAAGCTCAATGCCGATGCTCCTTGCCTGCCATTTGCGACTTACTGCACCAACAGAAGCAACCATCTGTTCTGGGACAGAACGCATCCTACTGAGGCAGCTCATCGCAAGCTTGTGGATTATATGCTTTATGGTCCTTTACAATACACATTTCCACTCAATGTGAAAAAGCTAGTAGCCATATAGTTAAGAATAAGTCTTAGTATGAACACCTTATTGAGGATGTGAAGGAGCCAGCTTGTCTATCATACGAAGTGCATGGTTGCTCATTTTATAGTTAAGTGGTACAACCATGTAAAATAAAATAATTTTTATCATTAATCTAATTAAAGTAAGAAATATGATCCTACTAAATAGTAAGAGCTAATAGTAATAAGATGCCAAAAAAATAATAAAAAAGAAAAATATATACCGATTGATCTTCAAAATTTACAAATGGAGAAAATGGTAAACCTTTTAGAATTATTAATCAGATAATTAAGATATCTTTTCAAGAACTATTGTATTTCTTCACGGAGTGTCGGAGTGTTATCTGCCTCTCTATTGATCTTCAAATTTTACAAATGGGGAAAATGGTAAACCTTTTAGACTTACTAATCATTCGAAGACTATTGTATTTTTCCATGGAGTACTAGTGTATATGTCCTCACGGAATTGTACATTTCCAGTCAAAGAGATACGTGAGGTTCACTGAGTTTCTCAGTTTAATTGAGTTTCGAAGCCCAAACTAATAATCACGTAATTAAATTTACTATGTTATGTGGTTCAATTTACTATGTCAATTATCCATGCATTATCACAAGACGAACATAAATGCACAATGCATACTTAGATTTACGTAACCAGGTATGGTAAATAAGTTGATCCCATGCATAACGGAAATATGGATGGAAAGTGCTGATTTGACAAAGACAAGGCAATTTTTGTCAGCTAGACTGTATCCATTTTAACAATTATAAATTCGACGGTGAAAATCGATCGTTGTGAAGAAGCATTTTAACAATTAAGCCAAAGTTGACAATGGCAAACGGAATCAAACTGAAATATATAATCCTAATAATAAGAAGACAAAACATATCCATTAAAAGAAAGGTCATATAGAAGGGGACAAAGTTTGCAATCCAAAATTGCTTCTCACTTGGTGGCGCAAAATGGTCGGATGCTTATACCGACGTGTAAGGCTCCAGTATATTTTTCTTGTCAATTGGTTCGCTATACCGACTGTAATTGCTTGAAATTTTTTGTCTTAGTAGCATTCTTTTGTTCACTTATGTCCATATCGTTATCATTGATGTTCCAGAGCACCAAAATAATAGTAAACCCATCCCCATTTCCATTCCGACGGAACCAGATGGAGTGACACTGACCACTCGGGATCTTAGTGGAGCTCAAAGCCTCAAACTCAGAAGAACTTGAATCTATCATTGGTAGGTAGCCATGCATAATCTGTTTCTTTTACGGTACACCGATTTTTCTTAGAAGCATAATTTGAAGAAAAAGTTTAATAACTTGTTGCGAATGACATAATAAGTAATGATTGGTTAATTAAATACGTTATTATACATTATCACGTTTTATATCAGATATAAAATTAAAGAAGTAATCGCACAATAATATTAACATGCAATATCCAATATTGCAAGTGAAAAAAGAAGGGTAACTTCCGAGCTCATCGACTTTAACGGAGCACATGAAGCTACTTCTTTTATGGGATAATTATTCCAATAACATTCTCTGGTTGAGCACATGTTCACATGGTCACACTTCCAAATTCTAGTTTACGTTTTGATATGGTTAATTACACAAAAACTATGTCCAGAATATGAATCAATTACAAGTGCTTAATTATCCAAGAACCACAGAAAGTGCTTGTCTCGAGGGTTTTTAGAAGTATCTGATACCTCACTTTTGTCTATTCCCATTGAACTATATTGAACAAAATAAATTAGTTGTCCACAAACACTTTAGTTACTGGCAAAAGTACAAAACTGATTTCGTTATTTCAAAATAAGAGCTTTCAGGAGTAGTGTGCTTGAGCCCACACGGCTAAAACGTCTTCTGTTCACACACGTCAGCCTATATTCATCAGAACTTATCCCCCCACTATAAGAACTGCCAATTGCTCCACTTATTCATTCAACAACCACAAGTATATCTCATACCAAATTCGGAACCATGACCATGGAAGCTTGCAGTGTTTCTCCTACGATTTTCTTCACCATCTTCTCCATTATCGTTTCTGTGTTCATCGCTTTCTCAAATGCCCAGACGGTTCCGGCCATTTACATATTTGGAGACTCCCTATTGGATGTTGGTAACAACAATTACCTTACCATCTCTGTGGCCAAGGCAAATTTTCCTCACAACGGTATCGATTTTCCGACCAAGAAAGCAACCGGGAGGTTTTGCAATGGCAAGAATGCTGCAGATTTTCTGGGTAGGTTGATTCTCTTATACTCATTACATCGTGAGACTCATGATACTAAATAAGTATATATCTGCATGTTGATTGATGAAATTATATATGCTTATTTATCTGTCACAGTCACACCATGTATCATGCATATTGTGTCATTAAAATGAACGTTCTTAAAGTTACTGGAGCTTCTCTCCATCTATAATGTGAATGCTTTTCGAGTGGAATTAAAGTTCACTTTTAGGAGTGTCGATATATAACAGTTCCCTGCCTATATTAACCGATACATATACAATAATAATTCTGTTATTTGGGCGGTACATATTATAGTGGTGGCCGGGCTGATCAAATACTATATTCGTGTGCTCCGATTTGTAAAGATAATCAGATATTGTAAGTTAATAACAGTTGCTTTTAATGAGCAGCTGAGAAAGTAGGATTGCCAACTTCCCCACCATATCTGTCGCTTGTATCAAAATCTAATAAGCAAAAGGGGTCCTTCGAAGCTGGAGTAAGCTTCGCCTCTGGAGGGGCTGGAATCTTCAACGGCACCGATGATGAATATGTAAGTAATACTTGAAATCAAAGATATTTTTCACAGTGATGTGAAAGGCAGCTGATAGAATAACTGATGTTCTAAATACTTCTACTTGTATATTGTTATACAGCGTCAGTCACTACCTTTGACAAAACAAATAGGCTACTATTCACAAGTGTGTGAAGAACTTCGGCAACAATTAGGAGCTCAAGCTGCCCAAGACCATCTATCGAAATCTCTACATGTCGTTCTTATTGGAAGCAATGACGTTTTCGGCTACTTAGATTCATCCAGCACCCAAAAGCAATACACACCGGACCAGTATGTGGATTTGATGCTGTCTACTCTTAAACAACACTTACAGGTAACAGAAATAAATTTAGCTTGATCAGCTCCATATTTGCGTAGTTTGATATTGTGATACTTAATTTCAGTGCTCATCATTGTCCTCTCTTCTTTTGTTGGCAGAGAATACACAGTCTTGGTGCACGAAAATTTGTAATTCTCGGGACTGGACCCGTTGGATGTTGTCCAGCACGAAGGGATGATAAAACAGGAGAGTGCAATGAAGTAGGAAACTCCATCTCTGCAAAGTATAGTGATGGCCTCAAGTCAATGATGCAGCAATTGAAACCGGCACTGGGCATAAACTACTCCTTCTTCGAGACTTATGGCATCTTCCGTAACATCGACCAGAATCCATCAACTTACGGTACTCATATATATCTCCTTATAAGCAGAATGTTCTATTTCCATATGGTCTATCATGTTATACTACCAGACTGTTCGTTTGGATATTCATGATGATCACATTATCAAGCATTGCTTTATTTCTTATTTTTATTATCAGTCGATCGGACAACATAACAATTAAGCTCGATATTTCGTAACAGAGTGTGACCCTTGAATGAAGGCTAATCACATTTGGTACTTCGTTTCAGGATTTAATGAGACTAAAGCTGCATGCTGTGGCCTCGGGTATCTTAACGCAAAGGCTCCTTGTATACCAGTTTCATCCTACTGCTCCAATAGAAGGGACCATATGTTCTGGGATTTTTACCATCCTACAGAGGCAACTCACAAAATCTTGGTGGAACATCTTTTTGAGGGTTCCACATACACAGTCCCAATGAATGTGAAGAATTTAGTTTCTCTCTGAAACCTCAAGAACCCCTTATGTAATCAGAATGTACAGAAAGAAAGAAAGATATATAAGATTTGGAAACCACCTTATACTAATCACATATATACATAATTCTAAAAAAGGAATTAAAAAAAAAAGGAAAAAAGACTACATTTGTTTTGCCTGAGAAGAAAGTTGAGAACAAGCCGTGGAAGAAAAAGAGTCCTTACCTGGTAGGCTACAAGTGGAGCAGACGCTGCAAGTGGGGCAGACGCTGCAGGACTTCTCCTGGTAATAGGGGGTCTCTGGTCCGAATCCCAACTTGTGAAAAACATCTCTTAGGGAGGGGTCATACCCAAGTTGCTCCCGACCCCGAAGTGGTAGCTCACCCGGCCACCATTTTAGCTTACCCAAAAAATAAAAAAGAGTCCTTTTTTTTTTTTTGTCTGATGGAATAACATATGTTTGAGAAAAAACAATAAAAATCCTCTTACCTGATGTGGCAATTTCTTTGGGGAGAGGATCCTCTCCTAAGATCCTTATCTACCTAACCTGCCTAACTTTTTAATGATAAAGCAACACGTGTATAAAAGCGGATCCAACGGCTTATACTGATTTTTGAAATTACCTACTTATTTATCTATTTTTTTATTCCCTACTGTGGCAAAAAGTAAGTCATATATGGTCCCTCTCTCTCTCTCTCTCTCTCTCTCTTGTTTCTTCTTTGCCAGTTTCCAGATCTTGTTTCTCCCTTTGGAATGAAATTTGTTATGCTTGAAATCTTCAATTCCATTAACCTTTGAAGTGTGTACAATTTGGTTCAATTGTACAGTCCCATCATGAACCCATCTTGCTGGGATGGAAACCAAACCTTTGAATTTCTATAAGCTTTATAGCCAATTTTCTATAAGCTTTCTTCAATTCATCGTCTGTGGGCTCTTCTCGACCGGTAAAAGCTTGTAGTAATCCACACCCATGTCTTCTTCTTCCTGATTCTCGTCAAAGTTTGAATCTTTCTGTAATTAACTGGTTGCTTAAATCAATGGAGGCTATGTTAAATCCTCATTCAATCCAAATAAACAACGATTAAAAACGTACATCAAATAATAACAAGAAAGAAAAGTAAAGGCAAGAATGACCATGTTTTAGATGAGGATGATACATTTGTGTGGAGGGGTTGGGTCTTGACTTCGTAGTACGCTATTTGCCTATTTGTTAAGTCGGGGATAGCTAAGTCCAGTATGAACCTCGCACTGGCCCAAACACCATGTGAGGCTCACATGCCTCACCAGGGGTCCATCCGGAACTGACAAAAGGCTCTCTCATGGGTCTGAGCGTGTGGTGACCCATCAATATGAGTTAGCTCCTACCTCAGGACGCCGTACGATGTACCCTCACGGCTAAACAATTAGAGAACCCAGCAAACATCAGTTAGCTCTCCATGGATGCCAAGTCCATTAGGGTTTCAACCCCTAAGATCCTTTATATAAAGCATTCTCATGCTTTAAATTGCTTCCTGGTAACCAAGCTGTTACAAGCAAAACCCTAGAATTCACTCCGCCACAACATTAAATGATAGGGTGGCAATAGCCGCACCCTACTAATTATCACTACTTAATACTTAACTATCAATCCTCTCACAAGCTGAGGGTTTCTCTTTCTTTATATTTGTGCATAATGAAGAACCAAAAATTACATGATGCTATTCTTTATTTTTTTTCATTTAGTGTTAAAAACCCGCTAAAATTAACTTTATATATTGAAAATCCTAAAATGTCACTGTCAACATGATTTTTTGAACCAAAGAATGAAATATGAATATTAATTACTTAACTTATGATCTAATCTAATCTTAACTCAATTCCCAACCCCCCCTCACCACTTGGACTAACTTCAAGGGTATTTTATCAATTTCATTGATGCTATAAAGAACTTTCTTTTCCTACAAATTAAAAATTTCTCCATCAAGTAGAAAATAATTAAATAAATAAAGAGTTTTTGTTAGTGTTTCTATAAATCAATGGCAGAGGTAATAATAAAGACTGCATATAGCCAGCATGGAGAAAATTGGGAGTGTAAAATTACATCTGGTGATATTGATGATGGTTATAATTGTCTCTACACTTGCACTCACCTTATTAGTGGTTGTAGAAGCGCGCTAATCAAGGTGTTTTTCATTTCTCTTCAAATTCCCGACACACTATATCTTCATTTTGCTTCTAATTCTATTGAAGATGTTAAGATTCGAAATGTCCAATTTTTATACTTAAAAAGTCTCAGCCCTCTTACCGCCGCCACAAAGCGCTGCAAACCTGCGGCACCACAACTCGAGTCGAGTGCGGCCCGGCTCGACGCCATCAAAGCCAACGTCTCCAGCCGCCCAAACTCGGCCAACCGACGCCGCCACCACAACACAGAGCCAGATTGCCTCGAAACCTGCAGGCGCCGACACCAACGTTGCAGCTCCGATACGATTCGCCAAACCGTGTCCAAAAAACCACCCTCAGCTAAGAATCACCTCGACCGGAGCCTTCAAGAACCTTGGTCGAGATCCCCCGATGCAGTTACAGAAGAAACCACGGTCTCTCTAAGCCCACACTGCCATCGTCTCGCCTCTGCCGGGTCTGGAGAGAACAAGACTCACCATCGCCATCATGAAATCGAAATTTCGCCTTACCGGGTCTCTCCTCAAGTGTCGGAGGCCCTCGCTCCATTGTAAGTTGAGCCTTAAGTATTAAATTCAAACATTTATATTAAACATATAATTTTAAGACGTAATAATTTCAGCTTTTTTCTTTTAATTCTTAACACACCCATCACCATATATCATTTTGTTTTTTCAACAAAAATTTGTTCTCATAGAAACAAATAATGATTTTAGTCTGAATGATGTGCCAAAGGCACATGACAATTTTGACTAAAGTTGTAACAAATCATATTCATCTCACAACAGTCATCATTCTAACACGTGAAGTGAAACTTAGCTAAAGTTGAATCAAACACAGTTTTATATGACACAAAATTAAAATACAGTAAAATGAATGAAATATATACACCCAAAATGTGAAAAAAAGAAAAAAGGGAAAAGCAAAACAAGCCTGGAGCACGAACTGGTTCGATTTATTTATCTGTGAATTAGAAAAAAGGTTTCTTTTATATTTTGGTTTCCTGTATTTCTCTGGGTAAGCTCTGAGAGAAAAGGACCAAACCAAACACAAAAGAAAAACCATGATCTCATTTTAGAGCAAACCATGAGGAACAACAACAACAACAACAAGAGCAATCAAAGCTCTGGCGGAGAAGAGCATCACTCCCAAACCCCTGAATCAAGATTCAACCAGACCCTCAGAAATGTTCAAGGGTACCCAATTTTCATCTCACTTCTCATTTCTTACTCATTTTGGGTTTGCTCTTCATCAGATTTGAAAACCCATTTCGATAAAAAGCTTCTGTCTTTTGTATAATTAGAATGTCCAGCACCCTAAAGCATAGATTTTTGATTTCCAAAATTCCAAGAGGTTGAGACAATTGTTGATTTGGAATGTATTAGATAACAATCAGTGGAAAAAATTCATTTGATTTGCGAAATGTTTGTACTTGATTGGAGAAATTGAGTGCTCTGCTCTTTTCTGGTTTGGTGGGAAAATGTGGCAATACAGAAGCAATCAGGCAATGTAAATCTAGAGTTTGATTTTATTGGTGCAATGTAAAATTGATGTCATATAGCAAGAATTCGGTGATGGTAGATTCGATTCGATGATACTAGATTTGAGTTTATAAACTGGATAGCAGCTATCGAATTAGTTTTTTGCTGAACAAAATCAAATGTGTTGTTTGTAATGTTAGCTTAATATTTATTTATTTATTTGATTGTATTTTTTCTGCTGTTCTAGGTTGCTCAAAGGTCGCAGTATGCCGGGGAAAGTGTTACTGACTAGGAGATCAGAGCTGGTAGATCATTCAAACTCACAAGAACCAGCGCTAAATTATGAGAGGAGCTTCTCATACAATGATGCTGAAACAAGTGATAGCATATCTAAGGCATTGGAGGTTTAATATTGATATGCTTTTTGTCTAATAAATTTTGAAAAACATAGGAATTTGATCAGAGTGCAAAAATTGATTCTTTACTTCTAAACTAGGAAGCATTTGAGAGCCCAAGTGAGCCGAACACCAATGAAAATGTAAATAAGTTGAAATCATCAGCCTCGAATGTTGAGAATACTTCCAAAGGAGCTCAGAAATCCGTTATTGGTGCTAGAGCAACTGATTCTGCTCGAGTTATGAAGTTCACAAAGGTCCTTTCTGGGACAACAGTCATATTAGGTATGACGACATTTTCTTTACACTTGTCTGTCATTTCTTTCTCCCTCATATATATTGATATAAAGGTAAAATGTTTTTGCTGGGTATCTTCTGGGTGGTACTTGGATACTGGTTATTGTGTGTCCTTTTATTTATTAATTGCTATGATATATTGAAGTATACTTCTTTGAGAAGTTTTAAGCACAGATGAATTACATTTCAGCTGCTGCTTCCATAAAAGTCTTGTCTCAAACTTTAAAAACAATGGAAAAGATGATGATCATTATTTTCATCCTCCCTCTTTGCATGTAGACTAACATTTCCCCTCCTTTTAATTGTCTAACAAGTATTACTCTGCCATAATCCATAATCCAAATAAATATCCTTACACAGTACTTTAGCCTTCCAAATCAGGTGATATAGGTTCAAAAATGGGAGGGAGTTGAAAGACGACTCATCAATCTACCTACTTATAATAAGATCTACACAAAGGGCCAAAACCTGAAGTTTCCAGTACTATTGTTTTCCAACTTTTAATTGTCCACTCTCAATCAAAGAGAGTAAAGAAGAAGGAGCCCCTTGGTTCTAGTCATTCACATATGGATAGATATTAAAGTTCCAGCTTTTTGGAAAAGAAAAAAAAGGGAGACTTAAAGAGTTATTGACAATTGATATCTTATTGATACTTTATGAGAGCTAGATAATCTATAAACGCATGCCAAATCCCCTTAAACCACCAGACTTCCCAAACCTAATATGCTCCCCACCTCCTGCAGTCCTACTGCTAGACAAACATAAGCAGAGATATAAGTGATACCCTGAGATCTCGGGTTTTGTGTGTTGCATTTTAGACCATTTTCTGTATTGTCCTAACACTGTGATCTGTGGGCTCATAAACTTAATTCTCAATTCCTACGCTTGTTAATTATTCTGGTATAATGAAGCATTTGATTTTGGTTTCCCAGGTTACTCTTTTGATAAATCTATTTCCTCAGCAAATTGCCTTTTAGTGCTGATGGAACTGTGGTGTTCTTTTTTGATTATTTGGTGTAGAGAAGTTGCATGAGTTGGCTTGGAGTGGCATACCACCATATATGCGACCTGATGTGTGGAGGCTTCTTTTGGTAAGCTCGATGCTTTGACACTCCTAGAAGCAATATGAAAAGATCTGGATTTATGGAACTTCGATACATATTTAGCTTTTTTAGACGACAAAAATATAGAACTATTGACTATTTAGCTGGTAGAAGAAGGACAAATAGCAAGCGGGTCAGCAATACACGTGAACAGTAATATACTCTTTTTATGGCTCCATTTGGTATACTAGGCTTGTGAAAGGCCTGAAGGCTAGTAAAGCTCCCTAATCTGGAATCTGATAAAAGAAATTGGTTCTGTACTCACCAGGTGATAGGGAGCATTAATGATATAGAACGTGCAAGGTTGTCCTTGTGGCCCCATTATATTTGCTGGCTTTTGTGATTTCTTAATGCAATATCAGTTTATGTGTTACAACATCCATGTGCAATGGGGACATATATGTTTGGTTCCATTCAGTTGTATCCAATGTTCAGCCATGCTTTGAACCTGAGGTCTTATGAATATGTGACTTCCTTCCTTCACTTTTCTGTTAATTTTTTTTATTTCTTATAAAAAAATGTTTGGGTAATTGGCATTGAAATTCCTAAATTTGTATTGAAATTAGCATCTGGTCTTAAGAAGAGGCTAATTTTATTTGACCTTTTGTTAACCTGGGTTGCCTTTATCTGTTCGATGTTGTTGCTTGTTTGAAATTAAAATATGAACTTACAACAGGGATATGCACCATCTAATTCAGATAGAAGGGAGGGAGTTCTAAGAAGGAAGCGCCTTGAGTATCTTGACAGTGTTTCTCAGTATTATGACATTCCGGATACTGAGCGTTCAGATGATGAGATAAACATGCTTCGTCAGGTGCTTATTTAATGTATAATTATTAACCTTGCTTGATGCAAATATGCTCTTTCCTGGTTTTGACAATTACAGTTTTTATCCTTGTTAGATTGCTGTTGATTGCCCAAGAACCGTGCCAGATGTGTCTTTTTTTCAGCAAGAACAAGTCCAGAAATCCTTGGAGCGCATCCTTTACACATGGTTACCTACTTCTTCTCACTTGCTTTCTTGTTTTCATTCAAGGTTGCATAAATTTTGCATGTAACTGGTTGTGCTATGCTTTCATCCATTTGGTGTGCTGATAACTAAGAATAAAGTGTAAATTCTGCTACTGTTTAACGGGGTATGGTTTATGTAGGAATTCCAGACCAATTCTCATATTTGTAGGGTTCATCCAAACAGCTTTGGTACATTAGAATATAAGACACATTTTCTTTCTGCATCATTGCCCTTTTCAGTGCCTTGCATCAGCCTGAAAACCAGTGCATTTCCATGTCAATAATGCTTAACAGCTCTCATTTTCAGATGTTTTTTAATTACGTGTCAAATGTCAAGGACAATCTCTTTATGTGCCCTATAGGGTACCAAAGTAGTTCTAGCCTCAAACTGTCTCTGCCTGTGCTAGTACTGCTAAGTTGATAGTGACTTGTTTGGGTTTACATGTACCACAAACTCTATTCCCTATATATTGGGAGGTTTAATGTTGTTGACATTGTACATTAAGAGGACTGCTAGGGGGTATGATTCTCATACTGTAATTCTGACTTATGCCAACATATTTAATGATGCCAAAAATTGGACCAACTAGGGATTTTATGGAGAAGGAAGATTACTATCACAGTGCTAGTTAATTACATGGTTCTCCCTTAATTGGGCTACGTCCACTGAATGGTCTAATATTGTTACTATAATTCTAGATGCTTTGTGTTACAATGGGTGTGGCCGGTTGTAGGTGTGAACCATGCATGCATAAATCGTGAGTAGTAACAGACCTCTTGTACTCTAATGACGAGCCTCAGTTAAGTGAAGATCTTTTTTGGCCCTCATTTTCCCCAAATTGAGAGCCTTAGCCAGCCTATAAATCCTGGTACCTTGATAATTAGTCTGTTCTAGTTCTCTATATAATTTAGGATTACTATAGGACAACAATGTGTACCACGTGCGTTATTCCTGTGTCCAAGTTCATTATGCAATGCTAATTATATATAAATAAACTGTTATGTGCGTAAAAGATAATGCCAATATATACTATGCTTTCTTGATTAATGTTTTGAGCATCTATTGGACTCCAATAATGATTTATATATGGAATATGATTTCCAGATGCCATCATATAGAATTTTTTTTCTTTTGTATATTTATTTAACTCTTATGATTATGGGTTATGTCTGTAAACCTACTTCTCCTAATGTCTTTCAGGGCCATTCGACATCCTGCAAGTGGCTATGTTCAGGGAATAAATGATCTAGTTACTCCCTTTCTTGTGGTTTTCTTGTCAGAATACTTGGACGGTAGTGTGGATAGTTGGTCAATCTCCGATCTGTCTACCGATCAAATATGTATAGTAGAAGCTGATTGCTATTGGTGCCTATCAAAGCTACTTGATGGTATGCAAGACCATTACACATTTGCTCAGCCAGGGATCCAGAGGCTTGTGTTTAAGTTAAAGGAATTGGTCAGGCGGATTGATGGTAAACCCCTTTTTTTTCCTTTTTGTTTGTTCTGCTTCTTTCACCCTTTCTCTTGCATGAATATTTTAAGATGCTGGTGTTGTTAAAGGACAGACCAACTCTTGCTTATATAATACAGACTTTCATGTATAATATCTTCAAGAAATGGCAATTCCTCAAACTCTGCGATGCAAGAAACATGTCAAAATTCTTTTATCAGCTTTCATGTGTTTACTCTTTATCTTTTCCCTTGTTGCACTAGAACCTGTATCTAGACATGTGGAGGAGCAAGGGCTGGAATTTCTTCAGTTTGCTTTCCGGTGGTTCAACTGTCTTTTAATACGTGAGGTTTGTTTCTAGAGATTTATTCTCTGTAGTTTTCTCTATCTTCAATAATTCATTTGCTGTGTACAAAGTGATAATAAATTTGGTTAGTTTGTGTGATTGAAATTTGGCCAGGACCTTGTGCTTTCATCATTTATTGCACAGTGCTAACGGCATTTTTTTTTTCTTGCCCTGTTTAGATTCCCTTCCATCTTATTTCCCGTCTGTGGGATACATATCTTGCTGAAGGAGATGCATTGCCAGATTTCCTTGTGTATATTTTTGCCAGTTTTCTTTTAACGGTAAGATCAAATGTTACTCGGGTATAATTTCCTTGTGTACATGTTTATATATATTAGTTGCAACATAAAGAAATCTGTCTATTTATCAGACTTTTATTGAAATGTGTCTATTGTTAGGCTTTAATAAGAAAGAGTGTCTATGAATTTATTTTTCCATCAACAATGTGTTTTCTGTGCCTATTTGATAAATGGTGGTGGGAGGGTGGCATGTTTGGCAGCAATGCTTTATTCATGGAAAAAAATTAATAAAAGGCTCTCACCATAGATGATAAAAACAATCTCAGTTTTAAGTCCCTGTATAGAAGGTTTTGAAGAATTCTTTTATATGCAGTCACAGCATGCAGTATGTTCAACACTGTAGACCACTTTTATTTTAACACATACAGCAGACATCCATTCTTTCTTCTTAAGTGAACCTGCCCTTTTACCTCTCGTTTCTTTTGGTTGGTTGTATTTATAACCCCAGACTTGCTCAGTTAGTCCCACTTATTTGTTTCTCTATATATTTTAACCTGCTGATGCAATCTATCCCTTTATTTGGATAGATGGGAACCCAAAGGGCTCAAAGTGCAATCTATCCCTTTGAAGAAAAAAATATGTAGTATTTTCCTCTGTGGCACCGTTAATTCTTTGATTGCCATAGCCAACTACCTGTGCTGGTTTTTTTTTTTTTTTTTCCATGCCATTCAGCATATTATAGGGCATTCTGAACGTCAAAATGTTAATGGCTAAAAATGTCATCGGAGGAACTGAAGAAAATTGATGGACCTGATGAGTAAATTTGTGGCTTGGCTTCTAATGAA
This sequence comes from Rosa rugosa, assembly GCF_958449725.1. NCBI lineage: Eukaryota > Viridiplantae > Streptophyta > Magnoliopsida > Rosales > Rosaceae > Rosa > Rosa rugosa. The sequence goes on along the minus strand of NC_084821.1, from coordinate 50,603,695 downwards.
AAGATCCTATTTTTCTGATGGTAAAATTGCCATCTAAGCAAGGGTACTAAACTGTATTATTTGGCCATATATCCCTTTTTCTGTTACTGTCATAAATCCATGGTCTGCTTAATTTGCATTAGATTTTGATTTGGCAATGGGGGAATGGATGTCAAATGTCAATAACTTACTTTTAATGCGCTGTGATTTGATTCAGTGGTCAGAGGAGCTCAAGAAGCTTGATTTCCAAGAATTGGTCATGTTTCTTCAACACCTACCAACTAATAACTGGACGGACCAGGAACTCGAGATGGTGCTTTCAAGAGCTTTCATGTGGCACAGTATGTTCAACAGCTCTCCCAGACATTTAGCCACCGGCTGAAAAGGAACTCATATACTCTTATCTATCATCAGTTTTCGAGATTTTTTGTCCCTTCCAGTTTCTGTTCTTTTTCCTTCCCAACAATCGTTTTCTGTTCCCATGATATTGCGAATCATGTGTCTGTAATATTTGTATTTTCGAGCATTTCTTGTAGATTTCTTTGACAAATGGTGAAACAGAAATATGAATGATATATTCTTATTTCTTTGAATGGAGCTGTGGGAATTTGTAATTTGTAATCCAATATTTCGCACAATTGTTTATATATGTTTCCCCGAGTCCTTTGTTATAGTAAACTGAAATATCGTAGCTACCTTTTGGAGCCATCAATATGTACAGGTTCTGAGTTCTTAACATGGAAGTTTATGCACTATCTACTTTATTTATTAAAAAAATTGATCATGTGAAATTTGGAAGTAAAGGAACAAATATAAACAGTAAGTTTTAAAGAAATTTGAGATGAGTAGTTTGTAGTTTAGTAGTGGTATGCAGAGACGACAGAGTGCTGCTACCCTTCTTAACCCAACTCCTGACTCTAATACTGTGCAACTTATTTTAAGGTCATCTGCTTTGTGTGGCTTCCTAACACTAGCTGGTTTTAAGGTTTTGTACATTTTGCAAACTTAATTTACCTTTTATTTATATTCTCACAAAACTTGAGTTGCTTAAAACAGATAATTTGAACCATTTACGTGATAATGTAGATTTGACATGCTCTTTTGTTGTACTCACAAAAAGTAATGATAAAGGTTCGAATCCTAACTTATCCTAAACCATTTCTTAATGTCATAACAATATGGGAAAAAAAAACAAATTTCTCCAACGAAATATACTTGATAGATCATACTTTTACCACAACAAGAAACGAGAAACATGCAAAGGAAACTGTAACCCTCTTGCAATCAAACTCAATCCTTCCTCATCAACTTTGAGCTTCTTCAACAACTCATACAGTACACACCCCCATTAAGTTTCCAATACAACCGTTTTTTTGAAATTAAAAATTAAACAAAATACGACCGTTAGGTCGCTATGATCATGCCACTTGTAAGTTTTATACAGCATGCAATCAAGCCACCTAAATTTTAAACGTACGTCCCTTATCATGTTCACACAGGCTTTTCGCAACGGTAAAAGTCCTTGTGCCAAGTCTTTATAACCCAAGCCACCCCCAACTTCAGTTTCCAATCTCTAATTTTCTTTCTCTGTGAGTCTGCATCAAATTCTATCACTTTCACTGCAGATATAACACTTCTTTGATCATATTAGTCCTGTGATCTAGCTTGGTTCGGTTTCTGATTTTCTCTCATGGAGTTGGGGAGATTTCTATGCCTGTTCTTGGTTTGCTTGACGTGTTTTCTCTCTGCAACAGAAGGATCCAAGTTTTACGTTGGTGGGAGAGACGGGTGGGTTTTGAAACCATCTGAGAGTTACAACCACTGGGCTGAGAGGAATAGGTTCCTAGTCAATGACACTCTCTGTAAGATACGCTTAACTCTCTCTCTCTCTCTCTCAATTCTTCTTTGCGACTTATGAGTCCGATCATGTATTTATGTCTAAAATGAAAACTTTTTCTTATTTTCATACTGTGGTTCTTCGGCTAAATTTAGTTCGTTGAATAGTCAGCTCATGTTGTGTTGATATTGTGCTTATGTCCCGCGACCTTTGGATTAATTTGGTTTGTTCAATTTTGTAATTATTGTTTTGATGGACGAAAATATATGTGACAGATTTCAAGTACAACAAAGGATCGGACTCGGTTCTGGTGGTGAACAAGGACAGTTTCTACAACTGCAACACAAGCAACCCTATTCAGAAACTGGATGACGGCAATTCCGAGTTCAAGTTTGATAGGTCTGGACCATTCTATTTCATCAGTGGACAAGATGGTAACTGCGCAAAGGGTCAGAAACTAATTATCATAGTTCTCGCCGTCAGGCACCGCCAAACTCCTCCGGCTCAGCCTCCTATGGCGGCGCCACCACAAGGCTCAGCGCCAGCACCTGTACCATCAAAAGGCTCAGCCCCAGCTGCCGCACCATCAGGTCCAGCATCAACACCCTCACATGCGCCAAGTACTACCCCAATAACAACTCCAGTTCCAGCTCCATCAAAAGGCTCAACCCCAGCTGCCGCACCATCAGGTCCATCATCATCACCCTCACTTGCGCCAAGTACTACCCCAATAACATCTCCAGTTCCAGCTCCGGCCGCCGCTACTACTCCAACCTCGTCTCCTCCTAGCCCGGTGGGGCCCGAACCGACACCGTCCGGAGCTGCTCCTTCCGGGGAAGTGACGTCACCTCCACCGGGGTCGAACCAGGCATCGACAGCACCGAATCAAAACGGAGCGTATGGTGTAACGGCATCGAGCGTGTTGGTGTCTTCGGTTGTTGTTTTGGTCAGTTTGGCTCTTATGAGCAGCTTTTATTAGGTCAAATAAATGGAATAAATTTAGTTCTTAAATTTTAGTGGCATTTTTTTTCATTCCATTAGGATTGTTTTTTGTTTGCTGGGATCATATCTGTGTGTTGAGAGGTGTGAGAGAGGATTATTTTGGGTCCATTATTATTTGTTTATTGTTGTACAAGTTATCAATGGACATGGGATTTGGTTTTATCGATCACTTTTATGTATATTTGTACAAGTTATCATTTCGTTCCATTTGGATTTGGTTTTATCGATCACTTTTATGTATATTTGTACAAGTTATCATTTCGTTCCATTTGGATTTGGTTTTATCGATCACTTTTATGTATACTTTTATGTCTTTTCATTATCCTATTGATACTTCATTAAATTTGACAAGGACTAGAAAGAAAAGCGTAGTCCTTTACACAACTTGTGACGAGGCATAGTTCCACATCATATAGAATACAGAAGATAACATAATTAAAACGGTTGCAATTATATTTGTAACAAACAAATTAATACAGGCAGGGTAGACTTGTCCCTCACAATTTCTTAAAAACTGTCTCTTAAGTGAGCTGTAGCCTCACAATGAGGGAGGGTGAAAATATTTTTTAGGGTTTTCATTACATATACTCCAAGATAAATTGCATCTTAATTAGTAAAACAATTCACGTTATTTATTTTGTTTCATGTATTTCTTGCTAGTGTTAATCATGTATTTATGATCTTGACCAAATGAGCAGTTAGTTTTTATGTAATGATTTTTTTTTTTGCATGGTCCCAAAATTGAATCACCCTCCCTTATGAGACCAAAAAAATTAATTATGAAAAAAAATCTCTCCTGAAAGTTAAACATATTTGGGTTAAATGAAATTTGATCGGTGGCCGAGGTCGACTTTTCATGATCATTATTCTAGTTCCGTCGTTTGATCCTAAATTTAATTAGTGGCCAGTGTTGGTGATTCTTGGTACTTTGGTAGATATTGCTTTTAGCATGAGTTTCCAACTCAAATTATTTTATAATTGATGATGGCCTTGTTTTTCTTATTAGGAGTGAAAGCTGAAAATGCGTGAGTTAAAATGGTTTAAATACGACATTTAGGTGAGAATTTTTTATTCCATAGAAAGAGCGTTATGTGTAGGTCTCAAAAGCTAAAGCACCAAATGGAGATGAAACTAGATTTCGTGAATCAATCAAAAAAGGAAAGCGAAGGGGTAAATTAAGGTGGAAAAAGCAGATAAAAAGTGGCTTTGGGGAATAAGGGAATTATTGAAGAGAGGCTGGGTCTAATAAATATTTATTATAGCTGCCTAATAATATATTATGCATGGATGCCTCAATCAGTGACACCTGATCGAAAACCATCAGTCTTTGACTGAAAGATTTGCCCCTCTCCTAGTCTTGCACTCAGTCATTGCAGACTTTCCAATCATACAAAACTAAGGTGCGTGGCATATGGTGAGGCCATATCCTATGATGCCTTTTCAATTTCTAAAAGTATACACATTTTTTACGCGGACTGTCGGAAAGACCAACTGTATTAGTCTCCGGATAATCTTTTAATAATCAGAGGATTTTTGGCCGACAATAGTAAAAAAGAATTTTATTATTCGTTAGAAATATATTAAAACTTGAGACTTTATCCAATGTTATAGAGGGAAGCTTTTTAATTTAAACGTGCGACGACACCATAATATATATTAGTTTGATCCATTGGATAACTGGATAACGGATAGAAACATTATCCTAACAGTCTAACTAGGATTTCATTATAATGGAACAGGCTAGTGATTCTAACTAGCCTGGCTTTCGTTTTCGAAGAGTAGTACGTTAAAGCTTTCGTTTTCGAAGAGTAGACCGTGCTAGGGTGTGATTCATTTGCTCTATGTCGGCAAGAACTACCCAAATTATGAATATACACGTGGTACATATATGCTTTAATTAAATGCTTTTCTAATTAGAAACCATAGACGGGTAGGCCAAGTCTATAGAGATCGATTCCAACCAATAACTCTTCCTCCATCTACGCGAGAGAGAGAGAGAGAGTAACTTGGACAAACGTTTCTAAAACCTAAGTAGTTTTGTTGTAACCTATATACAATTAAATGCAAACATATATGGCTCATCTGTATCACATTTTGATTGAGGAATGCAATTTGTCTAGAATCTCTATCCTGAATTTGCAACCCAAGTAATTGTGCTTATATTTTCTGTGCTGATATTATATTAAATGTTATATTATATTTTTTGCAATTGTGTTCATCTGACAGTGATCACAAACTTTAATATAAATTATATACCAAGTGATGATCAAATTGATTTTCTTCTTCAACATGCAACATGGCATTTTCGATAAAATGTCAAATCAATTTTATGAGCTGTGCGTAAATCCAAAAATTATTCTGAACACCTTGATAATGTAAGGAAAGTTCCTGATATGTTTCCAGTTGCATATTCCTCAAGGAAACCCCTATTCAACAAGACAATGATATTCATCAAATAAACAATCTCGTGGGAAGTCTCTGACATTCTGAAGTTCGACCGAGAAAGCTTTCGAAAGGCCAATAGACCTAATACACATGGCATGTGTACACACACCTGCTATGCTCTTTGAGTCTCAACCCTTGTGATTGCTGAACCTCCGAGGCATTTCACTTGATTGACTATGTGATCCTTTCTGTTTCAAAAGAAAGTTTGGGATCCAATAGTGTTGTGCCATGTTGATAAGGCATTAAGGCATTGGACTGGACTTCCATATTTGAATTTGAACTATTCGAAGATTTTCTTTCTTACAAATTCTGAGACGCACCGTCACTTTGACAAGATAGTTATTTGCTTCTCATTTACATCAATCAATGTCCCACTAGCCTCAAAATTGGAACAGATTAAGAAGAGCTGTATGGAGGGAAATGAACTAAACAATACACACAAGCAGGAAAAATGTAGTTCAACCAAATTATACGTAATAACAGCAAGAAGAGCCGATCCACGTTTTTCAGTCACAAAAATAGCTGGAAGATCATTAAAAGAACCACCATCTCCGTTGTCGGCTCCTCTGCAAGAAAAAGGGAAAGTTAGCAGTGCTGGATAAGTACATATTCATATTTCCATAAGGCGAGTAATTAAGTATGAAATTTGTATACTATTTTCATGCGTTAAAATGTGGGTCTTAGGTTGAGCATTCATGAACCAAGTATACAAAAGCTAACCATCAGTATTTGAAAAGATGCCAACCATTAAATTCTAGAATATTTGACCAAAGGAATTTTCTAGAATAGAGCGCTCAGTTGGACGTTCAGACATAGAGAATTCCAAAAGGGAGCACTGGAATACAATGAAAGGAGGTTCTTCACATAACATGATTCGACGTACAAGACTTTCTTAAACATAGTTTACACTTTCAATGTTACATGTCAAGTCAAATTCACCCTAGTAGTAAAGTCCAAAGTCCAAGAGAGATTACTTAGGGAAGTGGAATGAGAAAAGAAATTTAAAAGAAGCAATCAATCCCTAAAATGATTAACATTAGGAGGCAGGGTCATAGTGGAGCAATAGCTTAAAGATGATGAGCCGAGCCATAACTAAATGAGCAAGAAGTTGAACGTCGTAAGAATTGATAAATAGATATAATCTACACATTCTCTATTACTATAAGTAATAATAAACAATATATTATGATGTTGTGTGTGTGTGTGTTTTCAAAGATACCTAGTAATAGGATTCTTTCTTAGTTTTTTTTACAGTAATAGAGTTCTCTATATAAGCATTTTTGCAATGTATATTCAGAATAAGTTAATGCTTGCCAAGAGTTAATATAAGAATGATAAGAAAAAGTGATAAAACCTTCTGATTCTGTTCTTGTGGTGGTAGTATAATAGGCTGAGAGAGGGTCCCACTGTCGATCTTCTGCATGTATGGCCGTACCTTCTCCGCCAACATCTCATTCAACTGACCATCAAAATGAATATATAAGGTCATTTTACTGAAGAATAACAGCTAACAAATAAACAATCACTAGAGAAAAGACGGAGCTTCCATAGAAATTAAGGGCAGTATTTGTTAAAATGAGTTCAGGCATGTGCAATGTACATAGTTTGTGTGATTCTGATCCTCTAGATTTCTTGACCTGTAGTTTCATTCTCTCAATACTTCCAGGTCATTATCTATTACGAAATCTTTTTCTTATATATATCTCAAAAACTCTTCATGCCAGGAGTCCATTGGTCATTGCTTGGCACTTGCATTTCCCACCCAGATTATTCGTGCGAGTGTTGGGAGATACAAGATAATGTTACTACATTTGCATGACTAAAACAGTATAGTAGTGCATGCCTCATTCCAATTTTTGCAGTGGATACTATTTTTGCTTCGATTCCTATGTATCTCTTGAGCTCCTTAAGGAAGAGGAAAAAGGAAAAGCAAGTCCATTAACTTCCATTAGTACATAAGACTGAAAGTTACAAACCTTTTCTTGACGCCATTTAGTCTCCCATTGTGCATCCAAAATTTTGTCAGCGATTTCTCGCTGAGCATTAAGAAGAACGGTCATTTCATAAAACTTTCCAGGATCTTTGAGATCCTCCTTGCTCCAGGAAGATGCATCCAATGGAAGGTCCAGTTCCTGTTAATGCTCTAACAGTTAGTTCATAACTATCCACATTAGGTTATGCATCTTCCTCTTCTTTCTGCCTGACAGATAAAAGAATAAAATCCAATATGTAGTCATAGGATAGGTTACGTACACCCCAATTTTGTGGCCTTGCTGGAGGATTTAGTTTCATGACTTCTGCTTCAAGTGCCTTCTTCGCTTTATAGAAAGGGATATTTTTTACAATAACAGGATCATCCCTTGCACGAGCAGGATCTATGGAGATCAAGGCCTATCAAGTAATTATATATCAAGGAACTTTCTCAAATGAAAAGCAAAGAATAAAAAATGAAATAAAAATTTATAGGAAACTGCAGAAACTATGCATTTTTAAAATGTATGAATTCAATTATCAACGTATCTAGTTTTGACTAAATCAAAAAGTACACACCAGATGGCTATAAGATATTGCCTCACCACCAAATTATGAAAGAGATCTATAAAGGACATTGGAGCTGTAGCTTAGAGAGAGAAATCTTTTATAAAATTAAGAAGAAAAGGCAAGAGGAGCTGATAAAATGGGGCCAAGGCCAATAAGATATCAAGTTTTCTTCGTGAATTTCCACTAACTATATGTCAGCCATATTAACTTGATATCTATCCAACAAATTTTTCAATTGGACCATGGATCGCATTTTCAGTCACTATAGTAAATTCTGCCAAAAAAGGTAAGTACACCTTAAATCATGCAGAAAGATCAAGCTCATATTCAAAAGAATGTGCGACTAAAAGTTCCATTATACAGTAAATTTCTTACTTCCTGCAAGTGCTCCCAGCCAGGTTTTCGCTTGGCCACCACATCACGAAGTTGATCATACCGCATAGATTCCTAACCGAGACGCAGAAACAAGGTAATAGAGTAAGGCAATATCACAATTTTGTTTTAATGAACTACTGAAACAATGACAAATGCCTGTGGAAAACGGGATATTATCAAGGCAAAGCTTACAAGAATTGGGTTTTCCTTTTTATTTTATTTTTAAGAAAAGAGGCATAATCTTCTTCAAACCAAGGGAAAGCTTACATTTTGTAAGTATCTTTAATTATCATTTATAAGGCAACTGAATTTTCCCATCACAATATGATAAGAAACAAGATAATAGTCATGATACTAGGTTGTGTATCAAAAACTATTAGATATACAACATTTATGAATCAAAAACCTTGTATTGCCACCAAAGTTTTTGTTTGACATCATCATCATAGTCGTAACCACCCACAACCCGAGGCAAGGTAAATAGCCAAAATGCAGCAATGCTGGGATCTTTCATGCTGTCAACTATATGCTGAAACAGATCAATAACAGAATATCAGATAAGATCAGGATGTCAAAGTTGATTTTTCGTTGCAGCATCATACTAACATTAATTCTATTCCTTTCTATGCATAAAAACAGAAATTATAAGAAGTTTCATTTACTTAGCATATACAAAGTATTTATACATATATACACACCAAAATTATATAGAGACTAGAAAAGAAGGCCAACAATAGTAACTGGAGGAATACAAAACATTGATCTTCAAACATATATGTCCTTGATATTTCTAAGACTGTTAGCAGCTAACAACCATAACAACAAAAAAGTAATACCGTATTTGAAGACTATTATAACCACCCTTGATGACATGGATCTCTTAAACAATAGAAGACAGGATGACACAGGCAACGGCTAAATTCCTTCATGGATACTAAACTTTGCTATGCTAGTAAATATTCTAGCTACTAATTATACACATCAAAACAGAAACACTTCTCACTAAAAATAATAGCGGATGATATGATACTAGCCTCATAAGGGTAGTCCATCTTCTTCATAACATTGTAGGCTTTCCAGGGAGGCTCCATTATCTGCAAGTATACAGAAAACAACAAACAAGGGTATAAGGATGGAAGCATTACTGAAGATTCATGGATGAAATAAGAGAACATGATATATAATTTACCCCAAATGCTTTGAACTGAACTTCCTTTTTCCATAAAACAAATTTTTGTTAATTTAAATTTTAAAATACATATGGAATGACACATCCACAAAGGGGCACAGGCCCTCCTTCCTGCATACTACACATCATTTTTTACTGAAGGCTAGATATAATCAGCTGCCAAAGAAATTGCTGTAGAATAATAATTTTGATTGATCAATGTAATGCAGTAGTACCCTTTTTGGAAACCCAAGAATAAGCAAAGATGTAATTTAATAGTCCAAGTCAGCAAAAGTAGAGTGTTTCCAAGATTTGATGTTAAATTTGATTAAGAATACTTATTTGACTCTAGCGTTTTTAACAAAAATCTAAGAAGTCTTAATGTCTTTCAGTTCTCCAAGGGTCCATAGTTATTTAATGAGTCTGTCTGAGATGTATTTGAAGCCTATACATGCTTTGTAGATGGAATGAACAAAAACAGGATGTTGTTCAAGGCTCCTCCTACCTTGTTCTCTCCTCCATTTGTTATCTATTTACTTTAGTTCTCTGAAACTACGGCAACCAAAACCTTCTCTGTCTTTTCTATTTCTTAAATTTTCTATCTTTCTATGCCCTCCATAACCATCCTCAAAGCCACCCTTGACTTACCCTACACCAGATTGAAAGAGGTTTGCTCGAAAATAACACATTGCCCTTGTATAACATATGAAATCAATCTCCAAATAGACAGCAGACAGTAAATTATAAGAGTAAATTATTCAATGTAGACAACTGTAGTAATTGGTAACCAATCAATCTTGTTCCTTGTTCTGGACTTGAAAACAATATAACTACAATGCACTTGAAAATCCTAAATCAACTCACATCATCTGCAGAGATTCTGACTTGTAATTTGTTTTTGCACTCAGGACAGCTCATTACACCCTGTAACACAATAAATATCTCATGTCATGTCTAAAGCCAGCACTCAGAAGCTGAAAGACTGGAAGAGAAGTACGATTTTACACAGAGACAAGCATATAGCATTGTGCCTAGATCACAATGAGCAATTCTAAAAAAGGAATTGTAAACTTTATAGAAGGTTGGGTTACCCACTTTTAAATCACACGAGTGTAAAATAGTTAGAAGTGTTTATCTCTGTCACACATGCTGGCGTGTGCAAACACACATTAATAGTCAAAGCACAGAGTACCAAGCTACCATTCGTTAACTGTGGCACATCACATCACCCTATTTTACGTAGGAGGCTATATTATGGAGTGCAGCCTCCTCAGTTTCTGAAATGATAGCCCCAATGGTTTGGATAAAAATACTGAATTCGATTCAAAACAGTGGAAAATTTGTGCAACTAATCAACTGTTCTTGGAGCAAATGTTTTACCGTGCCATCACAGGTCAGGCAGTCTTTAGACGGCAATGGTGTATGAAGATTTATGGCAGATGGAAGATGAACCAACTCAGCACGACTGTCAGCAATAGCATCTGCAACACATTCAGCCGTTTCCCTCTCCCCACTGCATGAGTATTCATTGGAGAAATAAGATGCTAGGCAAATATCAGAGCTTTAGCAAAACACTAGATATTTTTGCTTATTTGTGGGGCTACACATTCTATTTAAACATTATACCAGAAATTAGAATTTTTCCCTCACATATTTTGGCTAGTTGAGACTTAAAAAAAATCATAAAATACCGTTGGAAGTTGAATCATATAGCCTTAACATACTGGAGGAAGAATTATCAGTTTTTGACTGTTATCTCCACAAGTTCTGGGAAAGGGGGTACACGTGGTACGCCACATACACTAATACACTATAAACTAAACTCCTAAAGTGATTACTATGCCAAATGAGGCTACTTGCACAGCTGAGAATTCTAAGATATCAATTATTACAATACATTACTAAACAAATTCTCACACAGGCAGAGTTTATTAGCCATATTCCCTGTCTGCACAAGATTAAGAAATGCCCATAAAAATAAGTGCCAACCTTTTCAAGATTCAGCATACATTTGAAAGCCAAAAAGCTAAATATCTGGAAAATCTAAAGCTTTAAAATCTTTTAATTTTCTGATAAATGAGAGGATGTTATAGCTCATAGAGTTCCATGGTTTCAGACTTGGGAACTAAATTGAAGATAAGCTTACCTTTTCAATGTGTAATTTTTCACTTGGTAGTGCACCCTCCCTGATCCTTTGCACAAGGTACACCGCAATGCCTGCCAACCGTTGCAGGTTTCACAGTTCCTACACTTCAAAACCGTACTTGAGCAATTATGGACCATCAACTAAACTATAAAAGCCCCCCAATTAAAAACACAGGACAATATTCACTGCTAAGACCATTTTAAGTCTGATTTGTCAAATTAGGAGAACTAGATTTTGAATATAAACATGGTTTTCCACATTCACACCGAAACTCTCTAGCTGTGTACAAATTACTCCTGAATTATAAATCGCACGATGGTGACTAGTACAATGACAGAAAAAAAAAAATAGAAAGGCAGCACTAACAAAAATATATATACATATACACATACTATAATAGTTTTTATTTATTTAATTTTTTTTTTTTACCATATAGTTATTTTTACAGCATTGATCATGTTAATATCGTCTGAATGTGCAGTTTGATCAACAGTCTGGCACTCTATCGTTACAATATATGTAATGAATATACATATGATATACATTTACATATAGTAAAGAATAGGCTATACAGTGTTAGATATCATAATCTCAAGCTGAGAATATGACCATAATGAAAGACAAAGATAACCATGACAATTGAAAGACACTGAACAGTACCTCTGGCATATCACCTTCTTTCCCATCTCTAGCGCTATGTCATAAGTCCCTAGAGTAGCTACTACCTGAAATCAACCATTCCAACCATGACGAAAACCGAAACAGACTTCACCACTCAATATCAGACAACTTCCAAAGGCAGAAACAAATTGAAACCCACTTGACTGACTTACAAATACATTTCAACTAGCCCATAAACATATATAGACACCAATTCAACATCATTTCACACTAACCCAATATCCATTGACAAAAACCTATAGACCCAAAGAACCACATGAAACTAAAAGCAGCAAAATTTTCAGAATTCTATACCAAATCCATTCTCTCATCCCAAACTCACAAACCCATTAACGCATTTCCACTCAGAAGTGAAAAACCACTGTAAATTCCCAAACTTTTCACACAAAGCAAAACCCCCACACGATAAAGCTCGGAGCTTTACAAGAACTCACAAATATTGAGGCGTAAGAGAGCTTGGAAATCAACTCGGGCACGCCGAAGCCACGTTGGGCGGAGCCGGCAACGTCAATGGCGATAGTGAAAGGAGAGAGCACAAGCTTTACAGGGAACTCGAAAATGTCGATGAGCTGCTGACCATAGCGAGCTGTGAAGAGCTTGTATTGGACATCAGCAAACTTCTTGACGCTCTTTACGAGGCGGTCTTTTGACATTGTTGGAAGAGCGAGCGAGCGAGAGAGAGAGAGAGAGAGAGAGAGTGGCTTTCTAATTTGCAGAGGTGAGTGAGAGAGTTGGAATGTTGGATAATGTATTGAACTAGAGAGAAAGAGTGGATAGTCACTGATGTACTTGTGCCCAAACACTCGGCTTCAACATATTGGGCCTAGTGGCGATCTTCTCATTCCTTTCGGGCATATGACTACTAAAAATACCTTCCGGCCCACTTTTTTTTTTTTTTTTTTTTAGCGATATCGTCGCTGGTCTATACAATTATTAAGAGATAAAATACTGGGGTCCTTGAGCCATAAGAACTAATATAGGGAAAACATTCATCACTAGTCCAACAAGAAAAACAGGCTTCCTCTCGGTCTATTTATTTCAATAACAAACTAAATTATCATTTCGTTATATACTCAATTAATAAATTATAAGACCCTTGAGAGCGAAAGCTCTCGCTACCCTAGCGCCGCCAACGACAGACGGCAGAGATGTGAACCTTCCAAGCCTTCTAGCTAGCGGTTGTATCATCGACCGAGCACAGCGGCGACTCCTGCGACCGCTCCTACCTGTTTTCAGCCGAGATTTCTCAAACGCGGGGAGTCCTTGTGGGGATGGTTGATGGTGATTATTAGGCTGGGTGACTTCTGGCCACGGCCTAGGTGTGGCCGTCTTCGGCATCGATGTTTGGGCGGCCTTTGGCTCCTCCTGTGGTGGCTGTGGGAGCTGCGCTGGGTTGTGATGGGTCCTGAACTGCAGGTTGTCGTGGTCACGACTATGAAGACAGGTGGTTATGGCTGGGTGTCCAGATCCACTAGAACATGGTTGTTACCGCTGGGATCCATTTGGCTCTGTCTTGAAGAAGGCTGCAAGAGTTTTTTTCTGGTGGCGGTGATGGGTGCAGATGGTGCAGGGGTTGGGAGAAGGACGACGGTCAACCAGACTCTGGGTGTCCAAAACAATCCGGGCTTTTAGGTGTTTGGGCCGATGTGGGGTCCAAACCACTATCCTGTTGGGCCAAATCTCCTTAAGGGTCTGGATTTGGGATCCAGGAGGCTTTCTGTATATTTTGTTCAGTTTTGATGCTTTCTCTTGTTCGGGTGTGCTGATTTCACCATCAGGTAGCCGACTCAATTCTACATTCTATGAGAATTCCCAATATAATCACGTTGTGAGTACCAGAATTGCGTGCCTTGGCGAGCAGTGTTCTTTATGTTGGGACGAGTTTAGTTTTGGGTGGTTTGTCATTTCTTTGCATGCCCTAGTAGCAGGTTCTGACGGTTGGATCTACAAATCTCAAGGTCGTGACAATGGTTTTATTGTTGGTAATTATCTTGAGGAGTCTGAGGATTTGCTTTCGGTTCTTGCTAGTTTTTCTTCTAGTTTTATTGTTACTTCTTCTATTAGTGTTCATGAGCAGCGCCTTATTGTAAAAGGACAACTGGTTGGTGTAGTACTCCTTCCAATTTGTTCTTCTTTAGCTCTTGGGTCAGCTTACCTTTGGCCTCTGTATGCTCCCCGTTGGGATGCCCCCATAAGCGATTTCTATCGCTGATTCAATGAAAGTTCCCTTTTAAAAAAAAAAAAATTAATAAATTATAAGACTACCACTGTATCAGTTTTACCACTACATTCCGACACCCTCTCTCTCTCTCCTCCCCACTCTGATGATCGTCTACGCCCTCGTCCTCCACACTCAGGACCGTGTAACCAGGTCGGTCTGCCTAGCTAGAGGCCCAAGAGGATTGACAAATCCTAAATGCACCGTCGTTAACCACTGCACCTTCAACATAGATGGCAATTCTGACCACCACCACTCGACCATTAGTCACCACAATAACCTCGTTGACATTGGCAAAATCTCAGAGAATAGACGAGGTTGGGTGGTCCAAGAGAGATATCTCCATCCTCTGTTATATCTCCATGACTAGCGTCCACCATAGCCACCACAGCAAGCGCTGCACTACACCTTGTTGCAATGTCGCCGCCCTGCCATGACTCTATCTCCTTCAGCCAGACTGCAACATCACCGCCGCCATATTCTGGGACATCGTCATCGCGTCGAAACCGGGTTGCAACATGCTTCCCCTCAAAACCAAGTTCGGGGATCCGAAAGTCAGGCTGCCATCGAATATCCGTGACCTGAGTAGAAAGTTGCCCACCTAAGAGGACAGTCATTCCATTGACTGTTCATTACCAACAAAGGCAGATGGAAGGAAGAGGATTAGACCCAAAAGCTTTAGGCTTGGAAGCCGGCTGGAACAACCATGTACAAGGTCGATACAAGGCGCCGACGCTACTGTTAGTGCGAGAACAAGCACTGCTAAAGAGAATAGGGCTTTCAAAATAACTATCATAAAGATTTACACCAAAAAAAATAAAAAAGGCCTTGACCCGTAACCCATTTTTAAGAGACAACATTCCCTTTCACCCCACTAACAGAATAATATTCTCACTCACCCCATTTAGCCTAGAATTTACCTTTCTATCCTACACACAATTAATAAATTACAGAATGTCATTGTCTCTTTCTCTCTCCATCACGCTCAGACTGTTGTGAGCTTCTCTCCGGCGTCGAAGCTCAAGCTTCGGCTTCCCAGCTCCAGTCGCCACACCTGTTTGAACTTCGGCCTCCTCTGCTCTCTAATTTTGTATTATGATGATATGTTAGCATCTTGTCTCACTCTCACTAGCCTCACTGCCAACGACCTCAATGACGTGATCTCTCTCTCTCTCTTATATTTTTGGTTTCGATCAAGTCTAGCTTACCTGGTCTGAATTCGACGACGAGGACTCTAAAGCAGATCTGTGGTGCAGCTCGCCGCCCACTGCCCCCTCTCTCTCTCACCAATCTCACCCACTCCGAACAACAAGAACACTACCACCTAAAAGACGTCGCTCAGCTCGCTGGATCTGCTTCTTGAGATTCACGCCCACGTCAAGTTTCTCGACTCCACCCTCTACCTCTGACGTCGACTGCGCCGCTGCCAAGGCCCAGAGGCCTAAACCCCGACGAACAGGGGTAGGTTGTCGCCGTGCCATGGTCGTGGCCCGCCCAGTTCCCGGGTCTGCAATCGGAAAGAAGGGAAAAGTGGACGTAGGTGCCCAAATCAATTTTTTTTTTTTTTGGAAATTGTGGACAAAAGGAAAGAAAAAAAAAACTTTTTATTATCTCGTAATACAGGGCTATTAGAGGGTAATAGATGTCTGTTAAAGGTCTATTGGGGGCAATAGACGTCTATTGGGTGGCATTAAATGTTTTGAATTGATGTAATCTTCTCATTTTTTCCTTAATTAAAGTTTTATTTGTCTAATTTTATTGAGATTAGTTCCCATTCCGGCAACCGAAAGTTCTATTGGGGGAAAATAGACGTCTTTTGGCAGGGCCAATAAACCTCTCCGGCCCTATATGAGATCTCCAACAACTTCTTTGGAGACTTCCGGCTAGGTTTCATAAACCTCTATTGTCCTCTAATAAAGGTCTATTGGGGGCAATAGAGGTTTATTGCCCCTTTATTGGGGGGCAATAAATGTCTATTTAGGGGCAATAAACTTTTTCCGCTATCTATGAGATCTCCGATGACCTCTTTAAGGACCTCAGGCAAGGTTTTCAGAGAAATCCGGTGGATGGCTACCGGTGACCGGGTTCCGACGGCCAGTGACTATAATCCAGCGACCGGATTCCGACGGCCGGTGACGGGACTCTGATGAAGTCTATCTTATGGCTTCTCTCTCTTCAATTCTCTCTCTCTCTCTCTCTCTCTCTCTCTCTATGTAACAAAAGGGTGAGAGTAAAATAGTCTTAAAAAAAAAAAAATTGGATATTACGGAAGACCTTATTAGAGTCTTCATGGGTAAGGGGAAATTAAAAAAACTTAATGGGATAAGTGGAAAAAAAATTCCTAAAATTAGGGTAAATAGAAAAAAACCCAAAAAAAAAGCTTAAGAAAAAGTATACGTACATTCCTAATATTTGTACGATATATTTTGCATGATTATTTTCCTAAACGATATAGGGAAGCTAGCTAGTAGCTATCTCCTACAAATATCACATAATACCTTTGACAACGCCCTAATAGTAGTTCCTGAGCTGCGCAGTGTAACTGCTTGTATACGTCTTACGAAGGTCTGTCTGAACTCTGAACCCTACCGAATACTTTTCTATTTTCGTTGTCAATTATAATATCCGGTGATTTTGAAATTACTTGTCTAGCTAGTTTCAAGTGTAATGAATTATTTCAAGTTAATTAATTAGTTAGATTTCTCAGTTTTGATTTCAGCTTTGAAGAAAGAAGAGGGGAATTATGTGGATAATTGGTTATGATATAAGGAACTTGCTTCGGGAAAAGAATATAATTTTATTGAAACTTGGTCGTTTGGATTATTATCAGTTCGGAGGAAGATATATTTACTAGTTTTATTAAGTTAGGTTTCGTAGCTATCGATCTATCTATTCTTCGTATTATTATGTTTCCTAATTTGATTTATAGTTATTTAGCTTTCTATAAATGCGAGAACACTACAACAACACACACAAATGAAGAGCCGCCCCCATTTTATATATTCTGAAGGGAACTTGGAATTGTTGGAAAAAGAACTTCATGAGAAGGCCTTACAGAAAAGCACGATGAGCGGCGTACTCGTTACAAAAACAACTTCGAGAAGAAGTAGACAAGTACTGATAGTGCGTATGATACATATATATTAATTACAAAAGCATGCAAGAACCATTTTTTTTTTCTCCTTTCGTTTCTAGCCATCTAGGTCCGTATTGTTATAACTAATTATATACAGTTATACACTATTGGGTTTAAAACTATAAACTACTAGTATCTGGGTTTGGTCATGAGCTCAATCTTGAATCTTAGCTTGCTTTCTTTTATGTTTGTAGGCGTACAATGTGTGGCGGCTTTCTCATAAAAAACATAAAAAAAAAGTGTGGCGGCTTGACCATTGACAATTTATTGCTTTCATTGATTTGTTATGTTGGTGTTCATTATTAGTTTCTTGAATTAGCATGTATTGAAACCAAACTATTTTTTTCTTTGTTGTAACGTCGAATCAAAGTTGATGCCCCTATATCGGCCATACTCGCTCGGTCGCGCTTGCGATTTTGGAGCATCATGCATATTTGCTGAAGCACATTTATCATACAATTTTCTCTTTTCGTTTTAGATTACCGACTTTTTTTTTCATCTAATATCATTTAATTTAGTGGCATTAATCTCTCATTTGTATGTGAAAAACTTTGAGTTCAACTCATAGATTAGTTGATATGTAATCCAAAAAACTAAATTCCTTCTTCAACTAACTCAACTTTAAACTTGAACAGCAAATCCCGAATTTATTACTTTATGTAGTTGCCTGCCTATCTCTCTTTGTCTAATATCATTTACTTTAGTGACATTAGTCTCTCCTTTATATGTGAGAAGTTCTGAATTTGACTTACGGACTAACTGTTATGTAATCTGAAAAAAAAAAAATTACATTTCTTCGATTAACTCAACTTTATACTTGAGCAGCAGGCCTAACCTTACAAACATTCCCTTAATTTTACCCTGAAAATGTGGAACTGAAAGATAAGGGGACAATCGGTTTTGTTGGGCCCGCCGGGTACGTTGCAGAATGCAGAGGCATGTTACATGCTTCTCCCAGAAATGGCGTTCATGGTTCATGACCATCTATTTTTCTTGACACAGAAAAAAAAAAAAAAAAAAAAAAAAAACGTTCACTGAGGATATCTCAGGGATAATAAAGTAATATCATGGAAATATTCGGGTCCGTATATAAACCGAAGCAAATTTTGGAACACAAAATCAAAATCCCACATTTGGGTATCATCGTACGCTCCAAAAGGTTGGGCTGTTTGGTTAGTGGCTAAGTGAAGTGAAGCATAATTTCATTTTTCGATTATGGGTGGGTTTTGATTTAATTCCGATGATATGGAAAAGAAATTTATTTGAAGCTTTTTGTGTTTGGGTTTGTAAATTCCATGGTCTGCTTTAGCAAGAATAAAATGTTGCCCTGAGATACAGTCTAGTGTAGTGTAGGGATTAATTGGAAGCTAGGGAACAGGGAAAGAACTAATTAAGGCTTGAGGGGTATTAATAATATATATGATGATGTATCATCTTATATTCTCGGCGCGCAGACAAGGGAAATATCGGAATCACAGATAGGGCTTTGCAACTCATTTCCGGTAAGTAGGTTTGGTTCTATAAAGTGCCATCAGTGATTCTATTTTGCATTGTATTCGTTCAATTTCACTGTTTTTTTCTATGGTTAGACTTTCTTTGATTTAATTCTTTACTCCTTTTCTTTTCTAAGGTAAGGTAATTTCTGTATAAGAAATTGGAGAGCTGGGAAAGAAAGAAGCAGAGAACTGGTATGTTTATCATTTTGTTGTTTGTTTGAAATCTTTCCAGCTTCATACTAGGGTTGCACTCAGACAATTCACTTTGAAAGATAGTCAGATGCCTGTTTTTGCTTATTGCTTATATGATCATTTACAATATTATATTATGCTTCAGGTTGGGATCCATTTAACCTTTTGCAGCATCTAAGGTATATCTGTAGCATTTCTAGGTGTAGAAATTTGCTTTTCAATTTTTTATTTTATTTATTTATTGTTTTTATATCTAAGATTACAGTTGGTATGGTTTTGATGCAGTTAGCTACCATTTGATTGGATCCACTGGATTACTATTTGATAGAGCACAAGGATTCCTCTGCTGGTAATTTTTTTCATCAACAATGTCTGATTTTTCAGAGGCCTAGCTTTTTTTGGTTTGATTCCCTGTTAGCACATTTTGATTTGTGGGACAGAGACTGTTTAATGTATACAAAACACATAGAAAATCTTCTGTGATTTGTGTTAAAAGAGATGTGTATACCAATTTAGACTTGGAATAATAAACGGCTGATAGTTTTGTTTTCTGTAATGATTAAATGAAGAACATCCTCTATGAATCGCACCGTTGATTGATATATTGAGTTGAATACTATTTGGTATGATTGAAATAGCTTAATTACTATTTAGAAGTGCCTCAGCAGTTTTTTTTTTTCTTTTCTTTAATGGCATTTATAGATAGTAGGGTCTTGCTTTTTGTTTATTCATGTTGACATATTGGGTTTGGAATGGAGTTTTTTTTCTTCCTTTCTTTCTTTCTGGTGGGTTTTGGGTCTTGGCTAGATGGTTATACATGTAATAGAGCTTGGTAGCTGAAATTATCTGCGGGTATTATTAGAAATATACTGATTTGATAGTGAGGTTTTTTTACTTTATGCTACTTCCAACTGTCATTGGTGTTAATCTCAGGGCTCAAGGCGGTAATTCCTATTACATGCCTGTAATTTTTTCAAGGTGACTCACTGATGTATTAAAGTAAATCACCTTAGTTACTCAGGTGAAATTATGATTAACTAATCAGACTCGCTGTCTCTTCAATCTGACTTTTAAGTCTTTGATCTTTTTTGTTTTGTTTTTGCTTTTGGTTCTCCTAACAGCAACTTTGTGTTCAAATTAGATTTGGTAGTTTTATGATTAAATTCAGCATTTCGTTGTTGTTTGGCTTTTGTAGATCCTATGCAAAAAAGTCTGCCTCATTCTCCTGCTGCTGGTCCTCTGTTTGTTGTTTTTCACTTATTACACAAAATCATAAATTTAAGATATTCATCTAATTTACTATTACTATAAATTTAAGATATTCATCTAATTGTAGTTGTTATTGTTTAGTTACTGATCAATTTTAAAATCCCATTGTTGTTTTGTTTGTGCTTTCTAGATTTTATGCAAAAAGGTGTACGCATCATCCTCCAGCCGCTGTTCCTTTGCACCTTCATTGGCATTATTTTAACGTACGTTGTCTTCTTCTTCTTTAGGTATGTGATTTTTAAAATGCACCTGGCTTCTTCCTTTTACAAACTATCTGATCTGATTTTATTTGCCAGCTGTGATTCAAGTTCAATCAGCTTTTTTATTATGCTGTTTTCTGTTTTAAAGTTTCCTACAAATGAAATGCATTTTGAACAAAGAATTAGTTTGTTTAGCGAGTGTAAAGTTTTGGATTACTGACTCACTTTGTTTTGTGATAATTAGTTTCTTTTCTATATTGTTTCAGTTTTGTCAGGTAGTTTTTGTTTCTTTTCTAAGACTAGACAACTTAAGAAGCCAATAATATATTCCTCAAAAAAAAAAAAAAAAAAAAATCTTTGCCTACGTGTCCTCTCTCTTGGGTACGTACTTGTTCCAATTTGAAGCAAGCTTCAGTACTTGATCGTTCTCTGTTTCTCTCAAAGCTGTAGCACCCAGTGTGACAGACTCACAGAGCATCAAGCTTCCATCGAACGGTGCGTTTTGAACTCCCAACCATGAAAGGCAAGGGGACGGTGACGCCTCTCTCCTCCTCCGTCTTCTCAGTGGAAGACACACAGGCAGGACACGATCGCCCAGAAGGACCTGGAGCTCGACCACCTCCGTGGCTTCGCCGCCGACAACACTGACCTCATTAACCTCGTCTCCCGACTCCCCGAACACCTCCACCACGACATTATGGTAAGCTCCCCCACCTCACCCAATCAATCCCCATTTTTTTTGGAAATTTGAATTTGAAGTAACCAATTTCTGTTATATAACTGTAGGTTCCGTTTGGGAAGGCAGCATTTTTCCCAGGGCGTTTGGTGCACACCAATGAGTTTATCAATGCCAAATGGATGCTATAATTTTGCCAGGTTCTACTGGGAGAAAGTTACTATGCCGAAAGGACCTCGAAGCAAACAGTAGATATTTTGAACAGGAGGGGCAAGGTATTGGAGTCCCAAGTCGATTCACTTAAGGCCATGGTTCAGGATCTCAAAGCTGAGGCTTCCTTTTTCAATGCTACTGCCTCCGAAGCGGCCTTAATTTTGGTTCATACACTGCTCAAGGAGATTTAATTTGTTTATGGATTTCATTCATGTCAAGTTACTTGCTCCCCGACAGACTCTAGTTGTGCATATAGTTTTGTTTCAAGTACGCGCATCTTCACAACATGTGAAAGCATATAAATTAATTTAATGTGTATTAAGGAAATTCTTTCTATTTGGTCTGATTTGTTGGGGTTTTGGATATTTGGTTAAAAATTTTACTTCCATAAAACTTCATCTTATTACACAGGTTTATTTCTGTATATTTGAACTTGATATTGCTGTAAAACTTGTAAAACAGGAGGGCCTTGTAGAGATAATGGAAGATTATGAGGAGGAAAGTTCTTCTGATAGAGAATCCTCAGTAATTTAGATTTTACTGTTAAATTTGTGTAGCCAGTTTCTTACTCTCTGTTCTACATTTGTTTAAACTTGCTGGTAGTTTACATTGTGGACCTCCCCTTTTCAGCATGTAATTTAATGGACAGAACCATTGATTTCTTTGTTACCTCTGCAAGAGTCATTCTCATTTTAGTTTTATCCGACGGAACATATTTGTCTGCCCTCTTTGGATCACTAAATGGTTTTTGGTTTGGCTAATTTTTTAAACTAGTGATCCTTGCAATGAACTTAAAGAATGAACTATTTTTGAGAATGGAATCAAATAAGTAGTTGCTGGAAAGAGGGAGGTCTGCAAATCGCCGTCTTAGAATTGGCTTATATCTGCGCATATGAGACCAACTAGCTTCCATTCTTTTTCTAGTCAGCTTGGTTTAAACTACCTTTATACACATGGCTTCAAGATAACTTATGCAATTTAACAGGAATATGAAAACTTGAAAAGAGTCCACTTTTAGTTATTCGAATTGATATATACCTCATGTAGTTTTTGGGACCACCAGACTTTCTCACCAAGTACCAAATCATGTGTCCGGAGATCCCAAACTAAAGTCATTGATCTTTGATGTTTATATTGTCAATTTCACATATACATATGAGTTCTTTAATATTTATCTTTGAAATTATTTGATTCACAATGAATAGAATGAAGTTTGAATGGACTAATTTAAGACCAACCTAGGATCTAAATACGTAAGTGATCCCTGCTTTGAATTATCAGTAGTCTTTATATTTCCTGTGGCATTAATTGGGCTTTTGTTTGAATATAAAGGACTTATTCTCGCATGTGGTCTGGGAATCAAACCCCCTCGTGGTACCTACCTAGCTATTTTCTAGAGAATCCTGTCATAAATTGTGCTCCTTTTGTATATCAATCCTCTGTTTACTACTAATACTTTGATTTCCCTCAATTGCAACAACTCATGAGTTTCTTCAGTCAGAGAAGAATTTTAATTGATGGAAGGGTAGGGAGTTTTCCTCTTTGTTGGTTTCGCTAGAAAGACTACAATTGTAAATCTAAAATGTATGAAAGGAAAGCTGGAGACTTCTGGAAAATTTCTTATGCTAGTCCTTCAGCAGATTTTCATTTGATGCTAATTGTGATCAAGTATTTCCTGCAGCAAGGTTTGTATAGAAAGCTAAGATTCCCCCCAAGGTCAGGGTTTTGGGATGTCTTGTAGCAAATAGGAGGGTGAACGCATGTTATTCACTTCAGCGGAGGAGACCAAGCTGTTGCTTATCTCCCCGTGTTTGTGTTGTGCAAGTCACAGGGGACTGTTCATCATTTTTTCTGTGCAGTATGGCGTATTGTGTGGCCAAAGCTGTTGAGGGAGGCTGGCGTGGATTATATAAGCTCAACTGGGACAATAACTCTATATTAACTGAAAAGGATTCTGCTTGACAATGAAAAAATGGCCACAGTTCTTTGTCGTTGCAGTGTGATAGCTGTGTGCATTGGATTGAAAGAAATTAAAGGCTTTTTGAAGTCTATATAGGTGCAGTAATGGAAAAGCTTTGGGAGAGAATTGGGTTCTGGGAAACTTTTTTAGGCTTCTGTTTCTGGGGAACTTCAAACCTACACTCTTTCTTCTATAATCTTTTCTTGCAAAAGCAGCTGTATTTTATAGGTTGTTGCTTGATTAGGCTCATCTGCTGCCAGTTTCTCTTGTCTTGTTTCTTGTCTTTCTTCCTCCTATTGTGATGTGTTCCTGCAGGGTCCTTGTTCACTTGTTGTATCATGTTTGATCAGTAAAAGCTGTTTCTATTAAAAAAGAAGAAGAAGAAGAAATTTGTCGCACCTTTAGATGCATCATCATTTAGATTGAAAATTCTTGGATGTTATTCATGTCTAGTAGATAGGTTTGATGTTTTATTTAGAAGGTTTATTATAGATTTTTGGGTTTTATTTTTACATTTCTTTTACATGGAGTGTTTTATTTTGTCTTATTTGCCTGTATATGCCATACTTTGAGCATTTTTGTTGGATACATAATGATCGATATATGTAGGAACAACTGACCGATGTCTTGTCACCTCTATGTATGTGTGTGTGTGTGTGTGTCTTTATACACACACACACACCAGTGAATCTGGTGTTTCATCTAAATCTGTCGTTATTTCTCTTGGTTTATGCTCTTTTGTTCTATGTTGCTCCAATTCAAATTAAAAGTGGGATAAATTGTTTCAGGTTCACTCAAGCAAGATTCTCCTGATAATTCTGGAGCTGTAATTGCAAAACCTGCTGATGAAGATGAAGAATTTGCTCGTATGATGGCCAGGATGGATGAACTTGAGAAAGAAGAACGTGAAGCTGAAAGTCAGATGGCACAAGGTGATGAGGATGAGCAAGTTCAGCATGGTTTGCATCAGCTTTCTGATCAGAAATCTCTCCATGGGAATCTCAAAATTTCGGAGGTAATGTGTTAGCTTTTTAGGCATTTCTTGAGGTGTCAAAGAAATGATTAAAGACACTTTTGGATTTGTAATGGACAATTACAATTCCAAGCCAAGAAAGGGTTAAATGCTCAATTTCAATCACTGGTCAAATAGCAGTACCAGTCAAGGAAACCTCCAGAGCAGACAAAAGATGGAGTTACTTCTAATGAAGATAGTTTTACTGATGCTCAATTTCAATTCCAAGCCAAGAAAGGGTTAAATGCTCAATTTCAATCACTGGTCAAATAGCAGTACCAGTCAAGGAAACCTCCAGAGCAGACAAAAGATGGAGTTACTTCTAATGAAGATAGTTTTACTGATGTGCCAAGTGTAAGTGACGTCATCTTATTGTTTACTTTCTTCAGCTTCCAGTCTATTTTTTTTTTTTTTAATCCAGAGGAAGCATATGGAGCGAGTGTTGAAAATCTTTTTCAAAAATGTATGGTCACTCTTTTTTGAAATCATATCATCTCATCCTCATGAGCTATTTCAACTCTTTCTCTAACTATAAAGTATAAACAGTGTTCTTAGAAAATAAATTTTAAATGTTAAGTATGAATACAAAAAATGAATAACAAAAAGGCTTATATGACTGGACGAAGCTTGTTATGTCATAAATAGTCATTGTTGAAATATATGAAATTGGTAGTATCAGGAAAAGAGAGTAATTTAGCAATATAATATCACCATGTTATATTATATATGAGTTGCCTTGTGGAAAGAAGTCTTTTCATTTTTTCAATCTGCATATAATCATATATACTTGAAGCTTCCCCCCCCCCCGCCCAAAAAAAAAAAGAAAAGAGTTGTCTGGATGTCTTAGATGCTATGTTTTACCTTTATTTTATCAGTCCAATTGCTCTTTTGATTTTGTAAAAAAAAAAAAAATCTCTTTATCAATATACTGCCTTCTTCAACACATTTATCTCTACCCCGTAAAGGGGAATAGCTAATAGTTAGGACTCATAAGAAATTTCTAATCCACTCATCGGAAAAGTTTTTCCCGCATTAAGCACTAATATAGTTTTAACGTCTAATTAGACGGGGTAATCATTCAAAAATTGCTTTACATACTTTGAGATTTCTTTTTTAGTTTAAAAATGCTAACATAAATCTTTTATCAGGCTAATTGGAGATACCAGCCAAATGGATAACGGTTTACAAAATGATAATTTATAGGATAAATTAATAGAAAGCATTCCGTAAAATGTTTCAGATATTGTTGGTCTCTTTAAAAGACAGATTTATTTATTGGTATATTCCCCTTCATTAAATCATCTTTTGGTTAAATTTGAATATGCAGTGTTCGGGTCTGGAATCTATATCTGACGGTTAGTTCTAAAATCTCTCTCTCTCTCTCCCTCTCTCTCTCTCTCTCTCTCACACACACACACACACACACAAGTATTATTTTGGTTGTCAGTACACCATGCTGTCAATGAGGGCCTTGCATGTTTACTTGTTGGATTGCATCGGCCTTACACAAAAGATTGCAATAACATGCTGTAGATGCCTGCTTATTTGTATCATTGTAGCTTTGAACATTCTATTTTGTAAGCTAAATAGGCGCAGACATTTTTTTTCCCCAAATTTATTAAAACAAGTATTTAGTGCCTCGGAGCTTTCCTTAGGAGAATATAGAATATGGCTTCATATTTGTTTTCTTTCCCCCTGTTCTCTCAATCAGGCATAGAATAAGCCCTTTCTCCATTGTCATTTGTTTATCTACTTTCTTTATATAAACTCTTAAACATCACTTGATACATCCATAGCCAATGCATTTTTTTTTTCCTTTCTCAGCTGTATACCCAAGGCTTCCTATGATGTTATGTATTGATAGGACAAGCTTGTGGTGTATTATTTTTTAGATTCTGCTATGAAGAGATATATTCCCCAATTATTTTAATGCCATCTCAACTTCAGTTTACTGTTTATTTATTTATTTTATTTTTTTGGTGTCTTACTCAGATAAAGTATCACCTGAAAATATATTGGGCCGTGATGTAAAAAGTGTTGCTGAGAAAGATTTGGCATCTCCAGTAGTTGAGAATGTTCAGACTGTGCCTTTATCAAGAAGTCAGGTATATAATGCTTCTCTTACATTCTCCATCAATTCTCCTGCTTTTCACGTAGGTCTTGGCAGTTGGCATGCTGTCTTGCCAACATAGCAGCAAAGTGAATAGTCAACTCCTATTGGTGCCTACATGCTGCATATAGTGGGAAACTGGGAATAGGCTTCCACAGAAAACAATTATTTAAAAAAGATAATAAGAAACAACTAAAACAGGATGGTACAATGCAGTGGATGATATTTCCACAGAAGATTATAAACTACACCAAAGAACACCAGCTAAACACTAAACTTTATCCACTGTGAAGAAATTGATTTTCATTGATTTGTGCAATTGCACTCTATACAATATATAGCAGTATACATGGTTATATTTACAGAAAGCATTCAATTGGAATTACAACAATATCAAACTGCTCAATCCTAGCCTTGTAACAGATGCTAAACTCTAGCCATAACATATCCTTGACAGTAGCAATATCAAGCTGTAGATAAATCAATTAATGAAAGAGATTTGTTTGTGGCTTGAGTTGAGGAAGAGAGATGCAAAGAATCTGTGGTTCTAACATCCCCCTTCAAACTTGAGGGTCCTGGACGCACAAGTTTGGTTGACAGTAAAGAATGACGATGCTTATGCAAAGGCTTGGTGAGCAGATCAGCCGGTTGATCCACGGAAGGAATGAAACATACCCTATGACTCCCGAGGGCAACTTTTTCCCGGACATAGTGATAGTCAAGTTCAATGTGTTTTGTACGGGCATGAAAAATGGGATTGGAAGCCATGTATGTTGTGCTCAAATTATCACAATGCAATAACACAGGAAAATGAATATTAGCGCCAAGTTCATATAGAAGATAGCCTAACCACATTGTGTCAGCACAAGCATGAGCAAGGGAGCGGTATTCAGACTCGGCACTAGAACGAGCTATAGTGGGCTGCTTTTTAGAGCACCAAGAAATAAGATTGGAGCCAAGATACACGAGATAGCCAGAAGTGGAACGCCTAATGGTTGGACAACCAGCCCAATCAGCATCAGAATAAGCCAAGAGGGTGACAGGCTGGCGTTGAGGTGTAAACTGTAAGCCATGTCCAAGAGTACCTTTAACATAACGAAGAATGCGTTTGGCAGCAACCAGATGTGGAGCACGCGGCTGACTCATGAACTGAGAAACCATGTTGACCGCAAAGGCAATGTCTGGACGAGTGATAGTAAGGTACTGCAATGAGCCAACCAATTCTCAAAAAATTGTAGGATTGTCAAGAAGGGGCCCATCAGTAGTAGTAAGAGCAGTCTTAGCAGACATGGGTGTACTGAAGGGTTTGCTAAATAAAAGATCATGCTTAGAAAGAATATCATGAGCGTATTTAAGCTGATTGATGTGCAGCCCATGAGGATGGGTAGTAACATGTAAGCCAAGAAAATAATGAAGAGGACCTAGGTCCTTGATGTCAAAACCTCGCCCAAGACATTGGATAAAGCTCTGTAGGAGACTGGCATCACTCCCAGTTACCACAATGTCATCAACATATAATAGAAAATAGATAATATGGGACCCATGGCGATAAATAAAGAGAGATGGGTCTGCAATACTCTGAGTGAAGCCAGCGGATAATAGAAATGTGCTCATACGATGAAACCAAGCACGTGGTGCCTGTTTTAATCCATAAAGTGCTTTGTTAAGTTTGCAGACATGGTGAGGTTTTGAGGGATCAACAAAGCCAGGAGGTTGGATCATGAAGACATCTTCCTTAAGAATGCCATGAAGGAAGGCATTCTTTACATCTAATTGCCGGAGCGGCCAACCGCGGGAAACAGCAATAGCAAGCACAGTACGAATAGTGGCAGGCTTAATAACAGGACTAAATGTTTCATCATAATCAATACCTTGCTGTTGATGGAAGCCTTTGGCAACAAGGCGGGCTTTATACCTTTCAATAGAGTTATCTGACTTCCACTTGATACGAAAGACCCATTTGCAACCAATTGGATGCTGAGAAGAAGAAGGAGGCACAAGGGTCCATGTGTTGTTTTTGAGTAAAGCATTGATTTCTTCTGTCATCGCCGCACGCCATTCTGATTTTTGGGAAGCTTGAGAGTAACATGTAGGTTCAGCAAGGTCCACCAAGGATAGGAGAGCACGAGGGACAGGATAACGAACTGTGCCATCAGTCCGTTGTCGGGGCTGAATAAGCCCGTGACTGAGACGAGTAACGACGCCTGGACGGTGAGGAGGGGCTGCTGAGGAAACGACGGCAGTTGGATCGGATGCCGGCGGTGGAGGATGGACCTGCTGCAGAGGGTCGTGCGGCTGAGGAATCGAGTCAGGCGCGACCTGAGTCTCGGAGGAGGCAACTGGAACCTGATGCGCAGAGGATTGACCGGAGGCCGGGACGACATCTGTAAAGGTGGATGGAGCAGACAGAGTCGCCGGCGCGGGACGGCGGCGAGCATACTGGAGAATCGGACGGGCAGGTGAAGAAGAGGAGAGCACGGGCTCATGAGGGACAGGCGAGACGGAGGGCGGCTGGGCATGTGGAACTGGCGAGTGGTGCGAGGTCGGAGGCACTAGTGTCGTGGAGATGGGAGTGGGAAGGGTAACCCGATCAGATCCAGAAGATGTGTGCTGCTGGGAGGGGACCACGTCAAATGGGGATGACAATGGGCTCGGCAGGTGGGCCTGCGGAGGAAAAGGGCTTGATATTAGGACAAAATCAAGCGGATCAGTTGGAGATTGAAGCTGCAAGTCTTTATATGGAAAAGAATTTTCGTTAAATAAAACATGACGCGACACGTAGACTCGACCCGTTTGGGGGTGAAGACACCGATAGCCCTTATGATGAGAACTATACCCTAAAAAGACACACTGGAGACTTTTACTGGACAATTTATTGGAAATATAAGATCCTAAATGAGGAAAACAAGAACAACCAAAGACACGGAGGGAAGAGTATGATGGAGAAGTGCCATAAAGACGAAAATGAGGAGTTGACCAATTGAGAACGGGAGTAGGAAGTAGATTAATAAGATGAACGGAGGTTAAGGCTGCTTCTACCCATAGATTTTGAGGAGCCCCAGATGTAAGAAGAAGAGTGCGGGTCATGGTGGCAATGTGACGATGTTTGCGTTCAGCCAGGCCATTTTGTTGTGGTGTATGAGGACAGGAAAAACGTTGTTGTATTCCCAAAGTTTGACAGAAATGAGAGAAAGCGTGATTCACATATTCTGTACCATTATCACTCTGAAGGAATTTAATAGTCCCATTAAAAATATTGCGGATCATGGCAACAAGAGTTTGAAAATGGGAGAGGACCTCATTTTTGTGACGCATTGGGTATATCCATGTATAGCGTGAGAATTCATCGGTGAACACAACATAGTATTTAAAACCACTAACTGACAACACAGGAGACATCCACACATCACTATGAATAATATGGAAAAGATCCGAAGCAAATACATTATTGGAAGAAAAGGGTAATTGATGTGATTTGCCAAGAGCACAATCACGACAAAAATCACGAAACTTAGAAGGGGAACCGAGAGTGGATTGTAACGAATCTAAGACAGCAGAAGAAGGGTGGCCCAGACGATTGTGCCATAGAGAGGAATGGACGGTTGTAAGAGCATGAGGAATAGCGGGGTTGGACGACAAAAGGAGTGGATACAGCCCATCTTTACAGGGGCCCTGAAACAGGAGACAGCCAGTACGTAAGCAACGAATTTGATAAAAATTAGGAGCAAATAAGAAATAGACAAGATTATCCTGAGTGAAACGGGCAACAGATAAGAGATTTTTACGAATGGAAGGGATACGTAAGACATTTGCTAAGGAGAATTTAGAATTGCCTAAAGAGAGCGGAAGGGTACCAGAATGAGTCACTGGCATAGAATCACCGTTACCCATATAGACATTAGAAGGACCACCATAAGCTTGAGAATTCTGAAGGGGCATCGCTGTCATGTGATGGGTTGCGCCAGTGTCAGGAAACCAAGTTGGATCACCCAAAAAATGTGCACCGGCAAAAGGAGGGGCGGTGGATGGACCGGAGAAACGGTGAGGACAATGAGAGAGTTGATGTTGATTGGTGTGGCAATTAGGACACCACTGCGGAGCTGGGCCTAAAAGCCCATTCTGCCAGGGAGGTCGTGATGTCCAGGAAGGACCATATCCGTGCGGGGAAAAGACAGGCTGCGAGGACGAAGGAGAAAAGAACCCGCGCCCACCCCCTCGACGCCGCTGGTAGGTGCGGCCACCGGAGAAGGCGCGTCGGCCGTCTCGGCGGGGTGGTGGACCGCGGGGCAGAGGATCCGAAGCCGAACGGGGCTGGGTGTCGCCAAAAGCGCCACGGGGCTGGGCGGCGGGGATGGAACCATGGTGAAGTAAGGCCGTGGCATGAGCATCAGAGGAGCGGGCATGGTGTTGGGCATCAAAAGCCAAGATACGGGCACGGAGATCAGAAAAGTCAAGGAGGGTAGATTGGGCAAGCGCAGTACGCAGCATGAGGTAGTCTGGACCAAGGCCATGGAGGGTAGCGACGACAAGATCGGCATCAGAAACCGGTTGATTAATGGAGGCCAGAGAGTCAGCGATGGATTTGGCTTGTTGGAGATACGCATCAACAGATTGAGTGCCCTTTTGGAGGTCAAAGAGCTGAAGCTTGAGAGCTGTAGCACTGGCTGCAGACTTTTGAGCAAAATGACGCGACAAGCAATCCCAGATGCTTTTAGAAGTGTCAAACCCAACGGTTAGGCGAGCTATATTTTCAGTGAGTGAGGTATTGAGAATGCTCACAATTTGTTGATCCACTGTAACCCAATTGTCATGCTCCGGATTGGAAACAGTTTTGGCAGGAGTGTCAGTGGTAGCAGGAGTGGAGATGGTGACTGCTGGCTCTGGAATGGTCCCATCAACATACCCCCAGAGATTAGCACCACGGAGGTAAGGTTTGATCTGTCGTAGCCACACTAAGTAATTGGTTTCATGAAGTTTGAGGAATTGAGAAGCGTTTTGGGTGGGGGCTGGGGTGTTGGAGGAGGAGGAAGGAGCCATTGAGGAAGAGGAAAGAAGAGAAGAC
Organism: Rosa rugosa; assembly: GCF_958449725.1. Taxonomy (NCBI): domain Eukaryota; kingdom Viridiplantae; phylum Streptophyta; class Magnoliopsida; order Rosales; family Rosaceae; genus Rosa; species Rosa rugosa. Next base: position 50,571,977 of record NC_084821.1, on the reverse strand, counting down.
GAGATAACACAGGTGAGAACCAGAAACCTAGGCTGATACCATGAAGAAATTGATTTTCATTGATTTGTGCAATTGCACTCTATACAATATATAGCAGTATACATGGTTATATTTACAGAAAGCATTCAATTGGAATTACAACAATATCAAACTGCTCAATCCTAGCCTTGTAACAGATGCTAAACTCTAGCCATAACATATCCTTGACAGTAGCAATATCAAGCTGTAGATAAATCAATTAATGAAAGAGATTTGTTTGTGGCTTGAGTTGAGGAAGAGAGATGCAAAGAATCTGTGGTTCTAACACACTGTCTACATTAGCAGCTTAAAGTCGCCACAGCTCCACAAATCCTAGCCTATTTTAGCTCAATATTTGTCTAAATTTACAATAATACTTTTGGCTTCACCTCAATTTTAACTAGGCACGAGTGATTTACCGACTTATGCTTGCGGAATTTATAGAGCTTCACTGCAAACTATGAGTGACTTCTCTATGTGGCCATGGCACACGTGTGCATTGTCACTTACTAACTCGCACTTAAATCCTGCTTATAGTTATCCTTTGGTTTTACAGGTTTCTCTTGAAAGTTCAAAACCAAAATTTGACCGGGAGAAAGTATGTAATTCAAAGCCTTTTAAATGACTTGCTAAATTATTGTTTCAGTTGGTACTAAATTTACTGCTCCACCTATGTAGGCTTTTACAGGTTCTATTGTTGAGCACACTGACAATCTTCAGATAAAATCAAGGGAAAGAACTACGACTACATCACAGGTAGATTTAATGTTACTTTAATATACTTATTAAGATTTTGGTTTTGGTGCCCTCTTTTTGATTAAGTAATGACGCGTTTGACTGTTGCAGTCCTCTGCTTCTCAAGTTTCAAAACCGGTTTCAAGATTCAAGATGCAGAGAAAGTAGTTGCCTATAATGTTAGAGATGTAATTGTGGAAGTGGCCACAATTCAAGGGTCATTTTGAATCCAACTGTAGCCTAGATACTAGGTTAAATAGTTTACCTTTGTTGAAAATGATATAGATTCATCCTTTTAGTTCATATATATACCAATGAAATGTTTGCAGTTGACCGGTGGTGGTTTATATAGTTAAGAAGCCTATGAATTTTGTTGGGCTTTCTTTGAAGTGTCTTAATTTTGAATGTTTCTACACCAAGTTTTAAAATTGTCATTTTGGCTTCTCAACTTTGTATTTCAACATTCATTTTGGTACCCAAGTCAACACCGTTTAAGTTTGCGGTTAAGTTCAAGGTTATTTTTGCAAAATGTAAAGGTACCATGCAAATAAACAAAACATTCTCAAACAAGAACTAGCTTCAACATGGGATCCAAGTGATTTGTCCTCGGACAACAAGATTCAAGTTTATATGATTAAATTGGGAAAGATTTTTGACTGTGTTCGGAGTTTACTTTAATTATGTCAGTTACTAGTTACTTTAATTAGAGCTTTACTCTAGGATAATGTTATGTTAGTTTATGATTTTTTACCTTATGATTTTCTAGTCATTATTTAATTTTGTCGTAACTCAGCTTTTCGTAGGAATCATTGTGTAATGTTACCTTTATTTATTATTAATGAATTGACACTTTATTTTTTTCATTTTTTTTAAAAGGTTCTTTTTAGAAATGGTGTATAAACAAGTTACTCTTTATTTAGTTAAAATGAACCCTAAAAATGAAGAAAAGTAGGAAGCCCTTATAATAGGACCCTTGTACAAAGGGGATTCCCCTTGGGCCACCCCAAGGCAAAAATTGCTGAAATTAGAAACAGAAACATTGCTTCCAGTGAACCACTATATATTGAAATTGAGTAAATAAAACCAAGCCTACAAAATGCAAACAAACACCTGACACATAGCTATAAACTTTCCTACTGCGAAAAAAAAAAAAAAGTTACAAACCTTCCGTTCTTTCAAACCCTAAAGTTACTAAAAATCATACTCGTACCAATCCAACATCTGATCCTTTAGAACGGAGCACTGACTCCGAATTCTCCTTCAGTGGTGGAGTTGGTTTGTTGTTTAAATCCGATGGATTACTACCAGAGTTAGGAGAAGCCACCGGAGAAGGAGAGGGTAGCAGTGGAGCATCGCCGTGGTCAGATTTGTGTCTTAGGGCCAAAACTACTACTATCAGTTTCTGACCATTTTGGCAATCGTTGGCATTGCCGCTGATGAAAAAGAATGGACCGGAGCGTTCAAATCTGAACACGGAGTCACCATCTGTTAAGGACTGTATTGGGTTTTTTGTTGTTGCACGAGTAGTAGTCTTCTTTTGCTACAACCATGACAGAGTTTGAGCCCTTTTTGTACTTGAAAACTGCATCAAAAAAAAAAAAAAGAAGGAAGATGAAAAAACAGCTTAGTTAAGTTCATATGGTAATCGTATGATTGTATCAATTCCAACTGTTTCTTTATTAATAGACGAGTCAATTTGTTTGAACAACAATGCTATGCCAGATAATCTAACATGCATGTTTTGCATAGAATAAAACAAGTAATCTGGAAGAGAGAGAGAGAGAGAGAGAGAGAGAGAGAGAGAGAGAGAGAGAGGCTTACAGAGCGTACGTATCATTGACTTGAAACCTATGCCCTTCGGCCCAGTGATTGAAGTTCTCAGACGGGTTCACTATCCACCCATCTTTGCCACCCACAAAGAACTTGTTACTTGTATGCTTGAGAATAGCTAACCAACGCCATGAAAATGACAACCAAAACGCTCATACATCTTTTAGACCCCATTGCGAGAGAAAAACCAACAAAAGCTCTCAAGAAGCACACTTAGCTAATTACGTACTATACTGAGACACAGAGAGAGAGAGAGAGAGGTCATTGGATTGAGTATTACACACTTCAGCTAGCTAGCTGCTATGACTGTGAGGAGGTACCGTACCGTACTGTACCGCACCGTACATATATAAAGAGAGTGACGAGGAGGTTACCGTTTAGGGTTTAGGAGGTGACCGTTTTATGCAAAAATATTGGAAGCTGTTCTTTTCCAAGTTTAACACTTTAACGTAATTAGGATGTCAGGTTAAACGGTCAATTAATGCATTATGTTTCACATATATACGGTCAAACAAATCAAATGTGCACTTGATTATGTGTATTACTATTGAGTGACCAATCCTTGATGATGTCCATGAGCATGCATGGCCATCCTTATGTTAAGCATAACTATCAACCGTGCGATAACCGAGGATAAATCAATGTACTAGATTTTTTTATTTTTTATTTTTTACTTTGTCAAAGGGAACCCAAATGCTTCCTAGGCTCAAGATAAACCCCTTCGGCGCATGTAAAATGCTCCAACTGTGCATTGCAGCACAGTGCCTCGCCACTTTGATAGCTTCGGGGTTCGAACTTAGGTTGGGGAGCACACCCAACTAGGCAAGAACCACTAGGCCACTTGCAGTGGTTAAATCAATGTACTAGATGAATCTTCAAGCTAGCTAGCTAGTAGTTAGCTAAATTTGAATGTTTTTTTTTTCTAATAAAAAAAAGGGTTAAATACTGTTTAGTCCCTAACTTTCAGGGAAAAAACAGTTCAATCCCTCCCTTTTTAATTTCACACGTTTACTCCCTCATCTCTCAATTTTAGATCCAAAAGGTCCATTCTGTCAGTCTTCATTGAAAAATTCTGTTAGTTGCTGACGTGGCAGTTTCTTCTGCGTCAAAATGTCTATCATACCCTCTCTCTTTTAAAAAATAATAATAATTTAATTTAATTTTTCTTTTCCTATTTATCTCTTTTTTTTTTTTTTTGATCGAGGAAATTGCTCTCTTCTTCCCGATCTTTGCCGAACCCTAATCTTTTCCCCTCTTCTTCTTCTTCAAGCCGCATTTACTCCACTCCTCCCTCTCTCTCTCTCTCTCGCTCTCTCAGCTGTGCAACCAAAATTACCCAAAGTCTTCAATCGTTGTCCTCTGAGACTGAGAAAGATTGAGAATTTAATCTAGGATTTCGAAGCTTAAGCACGGCGAGTGAATTGTGAAGGCGGTGTTGGTTGTCTAGGTCGCCGATGTTTATGGGTTGCTGATGTCGGATGTCTGGGTCGTTGATGTCGGCGTCAAAAGATGGTTCACAATCTGGTCGCTGATGTTGGCATCACTGATGGGTCATGTTGGCGTCGCTGATGTTGACTGCAACAGATCGATCTTCTGCTGCTTCCAGCTGCTATCCACCGTATGCTGCACCACCATGTGATCGGCGGCAATACAATACACTTAATCAGCAAAAGATCCAATCTCCGATGTCTCGAGGTCCGGGAGTTGAGCTCAATCGGAGCTGAAGTCTCATTTTCTCCAACAAGTTCGCAGCCATTGTTTGATGGATAGATTGGATGGCTGCGATCAGATTACAGCAAAACTAGATCTTAGAGGTCTAAGATCTCAGTGTGCTTCGAACCCAGAAACCCATAAGCAAGAAATGGATGAAGAAGAATACCCATGTCCATGTCTGTGCTCCTCAATAGTGGGTTCTCTGTAAATTTTGCTTCTTTGCTTTGGTTTTCTGTGTTCTGTTATTGTGTTAGGAGAGGGCGGTGGAGTTGAAAGATCGAGGAGATGGTTGATGTGAAGGGTTTTGAGTCGGACCCGGTTGTGTATCATTATCTGATGGTGGGGTGTGTGAGGAATTCGGATTCGGATGGGGTGAAGGAGAAGTTGGGAGGGGAGGTGGAGGATGGAGTTGTGGTTTAGGATCCACCCAATCCCATCGGCGGTAGAAGAGGAAGAAGAGAGAGAGAGAGAGAGAGAGAGAGAGGAAAAAAAAAACAAATTAATTAAAAAAAAAAAAGAATTGAGGGGTATATGAGACATTTTGACGTGGAAGGGATAACCACAACAGTGACTTAACCGAGAAATTGGACGGAATGGACCTATTGGTCCAAAATTGAGAGATGAGAGAGTAAACGTGTGAAATTAAAAAGGGAGGGACTGAACTGTTTTTTCCCTGAAAGTTCAGGGAGTAAACAGTATTTAACCCTAAAAAAAATTAAACACATCAGAGCCACTCCAGCGACATTATCTAAAATTTTCTTATTTTGTTTAAAGTATACTAAAAATTATTTTACCTAATCATTTTTGAAAACTCAGTCCAACAATGTTATTTACAATTTAGTTGAATTGGAATACTAATCGCAACTACAATCTAAAAGGTTGTGTCTTGTGTTGGTTCAAGGCTTTGAGCTTTTGAGGAAATGGGTGAAGCAACTCCAACAGCTTCCCCATATTTTGATTTTTTTTTTTCTTTCTATTTTAGAGAAAATGAGCATCTTTTATTCCAACAAATTCCCAATAACTATCTCTGTTTAAGGGATAGTGGGGAAAGAGAAAATAAAATTTCCTAAATTTATAGCAATCTCTAAAAATTTAAGGAAGAATTATAGAGAGTCTAGAGATTGCTATGAAATAGGAAATCTGTTGGAGTTAGAGGAGAAAAATTGCCTATTGCTTTGACTTTTGCTTCCCTATAATACAAAAATTATAAAGAAATTGTTAGAGTTGCTCCTGGAGATTTGAGTTTGGTTGCGAGTCCTAACCCAGTGGATGCAACTATAAAGTTAATTATAAAATCCACTTGTTGTCTGATAAGACAATCATTATTACTTTCCTCGCTAATTAAACAACGTGATCATCCTCAATCAGTGGCACCTGATCGAAAACCATCAACTATTGACTGAAAGATTTGCCCCTCTCCTAGTCTTGCACTCAGTCATTGCGGACTTACCATTATACCAATCATACAAAACTAGGGTTTGTGCCTGTGTGGCATATAGTTAGGGCATATCCTATAATGCTTTTTCACTTTCTAAAAGTATACGCATTTTCTACACGGACTGCTGGAAAGACTAACTGTATCAGTCTCTGGATAACCCTTTAATAATCGGAGGATTTTTGGCCGACAATACTAGACAAGAATTTTACTATTCGTTAGAAATAAATTAAAACCTGAGACTTTATCCAATGTTTATAGAGGGAAGTTTTTTAATTTAAATGCGCGACGACACCACAATATATATTAGTTTGATCCATCGGATAATTGGATAACGGATAGAAACATTATCCTAACAGTCTAACTAGGATTTCATTATAGTTAAAGACCAATAACTACAAAATGACACTATTATTTACCAATAGCAGAGTCTAAAACTAATATCTCATGCGACCAACAATTGCAACGACCCGTCAGCCCATCGTAAAGAAAAACACTCAAATATTACAAAAATTACCAAACATGCCACTCTCCCAAAATCAGAACGGTTCCAAAATCGAAACCGTCCCAAAATCCAAATCCTCCCTAAATCAATCTAGGGCTTCGGCGAAACTAGACGGCTAAGCAGCCGGCGAAGCGAGGCTGCAAAGCTAGGCGGCGAAGCGAGAGGTGAAGAGAGGCGGCAAAGCAGCCGGCAAAGCGAGGGCGCGACCCCAGTGGCGAGGCTTCTGCGAAGCTAGGGCTTGAAGGTCAGTAAAGAAATTTGTAGTTGCTGAAGGTCAATAGCTAGAGTCTGATTATACATTCAACACTGTCGAATTTTGATTATGCTTAGTAGCTTTAGCTAGCTGAGAAATTTTGGTTGAGAAATTCTGAGGGTCAGTACCTTCAACCTCGTGTTGTCACAGGTTTTGGGTAAGCTATAATGGACTGTGTGTTGTTTATTTGTTTTGCAATTTGGTGGAGTTGTACTGATCTTAATTTGTTTGTTATTTCTGCACGACTTAGCAACATTTCGTTTGCAGGTCAGTAACTATAGTATGATTATCAGTTTGGTATTGAGGGTCAGTAGCTTTAGTTTTGTGTTTATGTTAGTTTCTTATGGGATTGGTGGTGTTGTGTAATGCTTTAGTTTTGTGTTTATGTTAGTTTGACAAAACATTTGTTGCTTTTTTTGGTTATGTGTTCTTGCAAATTCATGGATTAGTTGCAAAATTTGCTGCTTGTATCTTCTACTTCCTTTTGTTTTTTCTTTTCCAATTTTTATCTCGGAAAGAAATGGAAGAAACTATAGAGATTAGGCTCCAAGTTTAGTGACAGTTCTTATGTGTTTGAATGCTATGATTTATGAAGAGAAAGGATTAGAGTTGTTTCAACATATTTGAAGAGAAAGGATTAGAGTTGTAATCACCAAAGCATTTTTGGGCACACTTTGTCATCCCTTAAGCTCTTAATTTGTTGCCGGTTGACTTGCAGGATGGAGCTAATGAAAGCAATGTTGAGGCGAGCAAACACGAGAAACTATTGGGGGTTAGTATACTATTGAGGGTCAGTATACTACTGGGGCTAGTATATTACTGGGGGTCAGTATACTACTGAGGGTCAGTACTCCAGGAAATCCTGCTGGAGAAACTTCTTCACCATGAGAAGAGGTGAAATTCAAAGCAACTTGTATGTGAAAAGCAGCAAAGCTAGAGATAAATGATATAGTGTTCAAGTTTCATACTGTGATATATATAAATAGTTTTTGGGATTATTAAATAAATGAGTTTTTTCTAAGAAAAACAAAGATGGAATGTAGAAATATTCTTTCTTCATAATGCTACTGACATTCAGCCGTGTTCAGGGCCGGTCCTGAGGTTCTTCATGCCTAGGGAAAAATTTCTTTTGGTGCCCAGGATCGGTCTTGAGATATTTTTTTTTTAACAATTATGAGATTAATTCAACTTCGAAAAATTACGAATTAATAACAAGTTTTTAGAATAATCAACAAAATCACAAAAAACAAGCAACAGAACTTCTAATATCCAAAATTTTAAAATAAAAAAAAAACACTCAATATCTATTTTGATCTATACCTCAACCTGCATCATGAAATGTCAAAAAATATGTCTGCTCACTTTAGAATAACAGAATAATAGAGAGGAGAAAGATTATTGGGAGATGAAAAGCAGATAGGAGAAAAATTGAAAATGACAGATGATGCAAGTGAAGAATTGAGGGATTTAATAACCATTAAATGAAATCCCAAATTTAATGAGAAATTTTTTTGATTTCTAGGTTTTGGAGAGAGTGAAAGACTACTATAATGATGCTTGACTTTTTACAGTTCTCGATGACTCAAAAATCAAAATGTTAAAAAAGAAGAAGAAGAAAACACCCAATTAGTGTTCTCTAGAATTCTGAAATAAAATATTCTTTTTTTACACGTTCCATAGCTGTTTATATATAAGTACATAAAATATATATATATATAACCTTATATTCAAAATTGTGCCCTACCTTCCCTTGGTCCCTGGGCTGTTGCCAAGGCTTCCCTTGGTCCCTGGGCTGTTGCCAAGGCTGCCCTTGGGCAAGGCCGGGCCTGGCCGTGTTAATTCACATTATCCAAACCACACGGGCAGTTTTGTAATTTACTTGTCAATAGAAACAATTCAAAAAAGGAAGGAATCTGACCGCAGTAAGGTATAAATTCACATTATTCAAACCACAAGGACAGTTTCATAATTTACTTGTCAATAGAAACAATTTAAAAAGGGAAGGAATCTGACGCCAAGGTATTATACCTTTTGCACATGGGCCTTGCACACTAGCGCATGGGAATTCAAAAAAAAAAAAGGCCTGCTGATGATAATTTATGGGCTAAAAATGTATGTAGTGGTAATTTACTATTCATTATAATGGAACAGGCTAGTTACTAACTAGCCTGGCTTTCGTTTTCAACTACTCTCGCTTTCGTCTGTACGTTATTCATCTGTATTGTGCCAAGCCTAATCCACAAGTCAACAACGCATTTGTTTCATTTTAAGCAATACAAGTCTAGGCCAAGTCAAGTCAATGCCATACCATAAAAGAGTAATATATCCCCTGATTTCCATATAGCTAGGTTCTGAACAATTCAACTTCTCTCTCTTCCCAAACTAGTTCTTCTTCAACTTCGTGGGAATCGTCTCAGCGGTAGCATCCCATATGACATAGGTACTCTTCCTAAATCCTCTATTCTTCTCCATCCAATTCTAGTAGCATAAACATGCTGCTGCACATGAAAATCTTTGTTTATGGCACCATCATCTTAGCTGTTTTCTGTTTCGGGTATTTAGTTGTGATTCTATGTCAACGCGCTAGGAAAAACCAATATGATTTCAGACTAGCACCAAAGAATGGTGATTTATTCTCAATATGGAATTTTGATGGGAGAATTGCATATGAGGATATCATTGAAGCAACAGAGGAGTTTGACATCAAGTTCTGTATTGGAACCGGAACTTACGGTAGTGTTTACAAAGCACAGCTACCAAGCGGCAAAGTAGTTGCCTTGAAGAAGCTTCAGCATTGGGAAGCTGAGGAGCCAGCTCTGTTCAAATGTTTCAGCAATGAAATAAGAATGTTATCAGAGATCAGACATCGAAACATTGTGAAGCTTCATGGTTTTTGTTTGCACAAGCGTTGTATGTTCTTGGTCTATGAATACAAGGAAAGAGGAAGCTTATATAGTGTTCTAAGCAACGATATTGAAGCTGCAGAATTGGATTGGACCAAGAGAGTACATATCATTGAAGGCCTAGCACATGCATTATCATACATGCATCAAAACTGCACTATACCAATCATTCACCGAAATGTGACAAGCAGCAATATTCTTCTCAACTCTGAGATGATGGGATCTTTATCCGACTTTGGCACAGCCCGACTCTTATATCCTAATTTCTCAAATAGAACAATGTTAGCTGGCACGCCTGGATATGTTGCTCCAGGTGAACTTGTCTTTCTCAGCTTCTCTGCCTCACTTGTTTCTCATTCTTTTATGTTTCCATGCTTCTTAATATTTGTTGTTTTTGGTAAACCAGAACTTGCATTCACCATGGCCGTGACTGAGAAATGCGATGTTTATGGTTTTGGAGTGGTGGCCCTAGAAATAATCATGGGAAGACATCCTGGAGAACTGATTTCCTTGATTGCAACATCTTCCTTGATGTCGACAAAGTCACCCTCGGTTTTACAAATTATGCTGAAAGATGTGTTGGATCCACGGCTATCTCCTCCCAGAATTCAACCGGTAGCTTCTAGTGTGGTTATGCTAACCACATTAGCCTTGGCATGCCTACAGTCCAAACCAAAATGTAGGCCAACGATGGAACATGTGTCGAAGGAGCTTCTGAATCGTACTCCTCGATTGTCCAAGCCTCTTCATGAAATTTCCATACAGGAACTTATGAATCAAGAAATTAGTTCAGAAAAGAAAAAAGCAGCTCATGTGCAGTATGTTACAGCATAAGGAAAATGTAATGACTAGCTGCTTCAGAAAGCAGAATGTATTACAAAAATTGATAAGGTTGAAACACAGTTGAAGAATAAACACCATTGCCTTCACAGTGTTAGGCAAATCATGTATTGCAAATTGCCCACAAAATATGCTAGTTGGGAAAAATGTATGCTCCTTTGGTGATACAAAATTTGGTAAGTAATTAGTTAACATTATTACATATTTGGTACAAGTCCTATTAGAATACAAGTGAGGGTGAGTATTAGGATACAAGTCTCACACATACTTCTCCTTAACCCCTCCTTATTAGCATGTATCTACTGATAGTTTTGGTACAAGTACTATTAGGATGCAATTGAGGGGGAGTATTAGGATACAGGTCTCACACATACTTCCCCTCAATTGTATCCTATTCCGAATGCTTATTTTGTAGGTGACACCACAATAATGTATATCTTCACATTGGCCAAAGGGAGTTGACAGCATAGGATGTGCTTACAGTGAATCCTGCTAAAATGATTCAATATGGTTGCTCACACAGATTATTAAAATGATTTTGCCTCCTGAAGAAGCTGTAGATTGGTTGCCAAGGGATGAAAAACTGGTAAATGAGGGAGAACAGTCAGCACCTCGTGACTTTTTGTTGTTTAATCTATTGTATGGTTCCACCATTAAGTTTTTGTGACTTTTGAATGGATATATTGTAGTTGGAACCAAAAAATGAGTTTACACATACGTTACATTCAGTCCTTGTATAGTTCTCTCTGATATGTTAACGGCATGGTACGGTCATAAATATTTGTTAAAAAGATACAAAACATGGGCTCCCTCGAACCAGCCAAAACAAGAAATTATTTGTGTTATGTGGATATTGGTTTATGCCTCATGGAGTAATGGTTATCTTGGCATGAACACTGTAAGGAAGTCCATTTGTATAGCTGATGGGTTGAAGACAAGCTGCTCCTTTTCTTTTTCCTAATAACATAATGGATAGGAATCATTTGTAAGCAGAACAAAAGGGAAAATAAAGCAAGAAAGAAACATTTATATGAAGTCACTGCAGAACGGATCATTTATTTACCTTGAAGAGTTACAATTAACAAAGTAATGCTATTGCCTTGACATCTTTACAAATCATCTGTTTCCTTGAATAGTTACACCAAAGCATTTCCTTAAGACACCCCCAGAAAGGCAGAAACCAACACAAGAGCACTTCATCCGAAATGTGCATAAACAAAGAATTAAACAAGGAAATAAAGGGCAGTAACTACAGCTGATAAGCACTGAAGCTGTGTAAGCTTCATCTAAAAAGAATTACTGTGCAAAGAACTAGAGCTTCATCTGAATTCCAAAACGGTATGAACTGAAAACCAGATAAGGCAGAGAAACCAAAGAATGGTGAGTCCTATTAGTCAAGTCAATAGTGAAATCGATTCCAACCAATGACTCTTCCTCCATCTACGAGAGAGAGGGAGAGAGAAACTTGGACAAACGTTTCTAAAACCTATGTAGTTTTGTTGTAACCTATATACAATTAAATGCAAACATAAGTGGCTCATCTGCCTCTGCATCTGTATCACCTTTTGATTGAGGAATGCAATTTGTCTAGAATCTCTATCCTGACTTTGCAACCCAAGTAATTGTGCTTATATTCTCTGTGCTGATATTATATTATATTCTTTTAATTGTGTTCATCTAATCACTGAGTGATCACAAACTTTAATATAAATTATATACCAAGTGATGATCAAATTGATTTTCTTTTTCAACATGCAACATGGCATTTTCGATAAAATGTCAAATCAATTTTATGAGCTGTGCGTAAATCCAAAATTATTCTGAACACCTTGATAATGTAAGGAAAGTTTCTGATATGTTTCCAGTTGCTTATTCCTCAAGGAAACCCTTAATCAACAAGAATATCATCAAATAAACAATCTCCTGGGAAGTCTGTAACATTTTGAAATTCCGAAGAGACACCGAGAATGCCTTCGAAAGAAAATACCAAAACGCCAATACACCAAATACACATGGCATGTGTACAGACACCTGCTATGCTCTTTGAGTCTCTAACTCCTGTGATTGCTGAACCTCAAGGCATTTCACTTGATTGACTATGTGATCCTTTGTGTTTCAAAAGAAAATTTGGGATCCAATAGTACTGTTGTGCCATGTTGAAACGGCATTGGACTAGACTTCCATATTTGAATTTGAACTATTCGAAGATTTTCTTTCTTACAAATTCTGAGCTGCTGACCATAGAGAGAGAGTGGATAGTCACTGATGTACTTGTGCCCAAACACTCGGCTTCAACATATTGGGCCTAGTGGAGAACTTCTCATTCCTTTTGGGCATATGACTACTAAAAAATACCTCTTATCATTCCGGCCCACTTTTTTTTTTCTCTTTAGCAAAATCGTCGCTTATATTAACTTATTAAGAGTGAAAAATACTGGGGTCCTTGAGCCATAAGAACTAGTATAGGCCTATAGGGAAAACATTCATCACTAGTCCAACAAGAAAAACAGGCTTCCTCTCAGGTCCATTTATTTCAAAAACTGACTAAATTATCATTTTGTTATATACTCATAATATATATTAATTAAGACTACCACTGTATCAGTTTTACCACTACATTCTGACACACTCTCTCTCTGCTCCCCACTCCGATGACCATCTACGCCCTTGTCCTCCACACCCAGGACCATGTTACCGGGTCGGTTCTCCTAGCTAGAGGCCCAAGAGGCCTGACTTAATGCACCATCGTTAACCATCGCGCCTTCAACATAGATGGCAATTCTGACTGCCACCGCTCGACCATCAGCCACCACAATAATCTCATTGACGTGGGCAAAATCTCAGAGAATAGACGAGGTTGGGAGGTCCAAGAGATGCCTCCATCCTCAGTTATATCTCCATGACTAGCGTCCACCATAGCCACCACAGCAAGCATTGCACTGCACCTGGTTGCAATGTCGCCGCGCGCCCTGCCACGACTCTATCTTCTTTAGCCAGACTGCAACATCACTGTCGCCATATTCTGGGACATTGTCGTCACGTCGAAACCAGGTTGCAACATGCTTCCCCTCAAAACCAAGTTCGGGGATCTGGAAAGTCAGGCTGCCATTGAACAGCCGTGACTTGAGTAGAAAGTTGCCCGCCCAAGAGGACGGTCCTTCCATTGACTGTTCATCACTAACAAAGGCAGATGGGAGGAAGAGGATTAGACCTAAAAGCTTTGGGCTTGGAAGCCGGCCGGAACCGCCATGTACAAGGTCGATACAAGGCGCCGACGCTAGTGTTACCGCGAGAACAAGCACTGCTAGAGAGAATAGAGCTTTCAAAATAACTATCACAAAGATTTATTTATTTATTTATTTATTAAGCTTAAGAAAAAGTGAAGAAAAAGTATACGTACATTCCTAATATTTGTATGATATATTTTGCATGATTATTTTCCTAAACGATATATGGAAGCTATTTATCTCTTACGTACAAATATCACATAATACCTTTGACAACGCCCTAATTAACTACTTCTATAGTTCCTAAGCTGCGCAGTGTAACTGCTTGTGTCTTACGAAGGTATGTCTGAACCCTACCGAATACTTTCTATTTTCGTTGTCAACTATAATATCCTGTGATTTTGAAATTACTTGTCTAGCTAGTTTCAAGTGTAATGAATTATTTTAAGTTAATTAATTAGCTATATTTTTGAAATTGATTTTTCAAAAACACCAATGCTTCAGCCTTCATGTTTCTACACACAAATAACAGTTGCCTTGAAACTCACTTAAGAGAATGACATTCCAACATAATCAAACAAATGCTGAGCAATCCTGCTAAGATGAAGTTCATCTCAGGTGTGCTGAACCAGAGAACTCCAGAACCTTTCCTATCATGCTTCCAATGGTACACTCTGGGAATCTGAAAACCGAAAAACTTTTAACCGGCATACCCACATGTACTCAACCTTTATTCATAACAAACTACTAGGTAAATTGAAATTACAAATCTAACCAGACTTTACATATAAGTTACAAAATAGAAAAAAGAAAATAAAAATCGAAGTCCATGAAGTTGAGGTTTGCCATACATCGTGAAGTTTGACCAAAAATCACCAAGAAAATTCTGGTTTGGTGATTGGATCGCACCCAAACTAGGTTCCGATCTAATTCTTTCCATGACTGAGGAGCGAGGTCGACTACCGGAAGTGCTGTCATGGCAGAAGCCGTGTGCGTCGGGATAGCGGCGGCTCCGGTGAGCTCATAAGGGCTCCGGTACTCTCTTGTCCGAATTGCAGAGTGAGGGCTGTGGGAATTGGGCTGGACGCTTGGGTTTTAGCCCACTTTCTCTCCTCTCTCTGATTTGGGCTAGAGTTGCCTCAACATGACCCTAAAGCAAGGTTGTTCACTGCTGTAACGGGTGGAGGGGTACACTAAGATGGTCTCTAGGCCCCAAGCTAATCATTGCAGATGCGGAGAGTTAGGGTTGTTTTAGAATAAATTTAGTTGTTAGTTTCTTTGCATTTTCCTTTTGGATTTTAGTCGTTGCATTTTTCTTTTTGGATTTTAGTTTTTAGCAGCTTCCTTTTGGATGCTAGTCTGACTCTTTGTGCAGTCAGTTGAGCAGTGAATGTGATGGGTGATCTTCGCATTCCCTAACTTGACCTTGTATAGTCGTATGATCTTTCGATCACAGGAATATATCTTCATTTCCCCTAAAAAAAAAAAAAAGGTGAGGTATGGTACAGACAAATAGGATTATTTAGTAAGATCATTTAAGTAACACAACAGGATTCGAGGGTATCTTCTGTTTGATCATCAGATGGGCTAGTGGCTTCGTCTTTCTGAGTTGGCGACTGAGAAAGTTGATGCTGGAGTCGTTTTGGCTCAGTTGTATGCAGGCTTCAGGGTCTGTGCTATGAATTACTTGGCAGGATGGGTAGAGTTGGCGCTGCAGCGGCGACAGAAAGGAAAAATTTGCTGGAATGGCTGCTAGGGTACCACCCCCTTTGGGCTTGGGCTTTGATATGTTTTCTAGGTCTGGGTTTGGGCCTTTTTGGGTGGATCAGGGCAATGGGCCCAGGGCTTATTAAGGCTTGGATCAGGATTTGGAACCCTGGTGGATATTTTATAAAAATTTGGGACCCATGATGAATTCCGTTTCAGTACCTAACTTTTTATTTTGATTTGGATCAATACCCGCGAGGAACTGCAGAGATTATTGGTCTGAGGTTGTCTACGGAAAAAATTTATTGTCAGTTTATTTTTAGTTTAACCCCGTTGAGCTGCACTCAATAGGTGGAGTGATATTGCGTTATTTTATGGCCCCACTGAGGCGGGTCACTGTATAATATAATTTTTTTCATATTGAATAAAAATAGCTGACCTCCTTCTATTAAAAAAAAATGGATTAAATACTTGTTACTCCTCAAACTTTTGCCTGAAAAACAGTTTAGTCCCTCGCCTTTCAAATTAAACTGGATAGTCCTTATTCTCTCTAATTCTCATATAACAAGTCCAAAATGATCCGAAATGACTATTATGCCCCTCATTTTCTATTTTTATTATTATTTTAATTTTTTTCTCTATTTTTTTAATTTTTTTCCCCTTTTTTTATACTCTCTCTCTCTCCCTCCCTCTCTCCCTCTCTCCTGGCCGCACGGTCTCTCTCTCTCCCTCGACCTCTCTTCTTCTTCTTAAACTCCACTCCCCCTTTTCCACATGCATCAATCACCGCATTGTAAGTAACCAAATTCGGCTTCAAGCCCGAATCTTTCATGGACTCGAGCACTCGAATAGCCTCATCGCAATACCTGCTGCGCCCATAAGCACTAATCAAAGCCGAATACGTATAAACAATCTTGCCATAACCCTCATTGACAGCAGTCTGAAACACATTCTTGGCAAGCTCAACCTTCCCCAACCTACCAAGAGTACTAATCATAGAGCTAGCTAATTTCCCCTGCTCAGTTCTCCTTCTCTCCCTCCTCACCGCAAACTCGAAACACCTTATAGCCTTCCAACACTCACCTCTATTCCCAAGCTCTCTAAGCAAAAAAGTGTAATCATCCGACCCACAAAGCCTAGACTCGAAACTAAGCAAAACATCATCAAGGGCCAAATCGTCCTTACCGAACTGGATTGCGCTCTGCAGGGCCTCCTCCGCCAGCGAGGAGTGGCAGGACCCCACCGTGGTTTTGGGCCGGCCGAAGTGCATTTTGGACACGAACCAGGTCGAGCGGCTGCCCGAGAAGGCGGCGATGAGGTCGGACTTGGGCGGAGGGCAGAGAGAGGAAAAGGAGGTCGGACTGGGAGCGGCGGCGGGTTTGGGGGCCGTGCGCGGCGGTTGGGGAGGTAAAGGTAGTGTTTTTTGGCCGGGGACAGCGCCGGCGGAAACATAGCGCACCACGTGGCGATCAGAGCGAGCGGGCACGAGTTTCGGGATCTGAAGGTGGTCGGGATCTTGGCGATTCAGCCGTTTTTCGGAGGAGAGGAGTGGACGGAATCGGAGACGAGACTGAAGAGTGTGCCGCTGGTGAACGTAGAGCGGACGGACTGGGTGTGGAGGGCGTTTTTTGCCAGAGGGGTCGGCGCGGTGAGGGTGAGGCCGGCCTGGCCCACTGTGGTGAGATGGTGGCCGGAAGTGGTGGTCTCCGGTGATGGCAGAGGAAGAGAAGAAGAAGAGAGGTCGAGGGAGAGAGAGAGACCGTGCGGCCAGGAGAGAGGGAGAGAGGGAGGGAGGGAGAGAGAGAGAGAGAGAGATAGAGAGAGAGTATAAAAAAAGGGGAGAAAAATTAAAAAAATAGAGAAAAAAATTAAAATAATAATAAAAATAGAAAATGAGGGGCATAATAGTTATTTCGGATCATTTTGGACTTGTTATATGAGAATTAGAGAGAATAAGGACTATCCAGTTTAATTTGAAAGGCGAGGGACTAAACTGTTTTTCAGGCAAAAGTTTGAGGAGTAACAAGTATTTGTATACATACATTCCTAATATTTGTATATTTTTGCATGATTATTTTCGGCCATTATTTTCCTGAACGATATAGGGAAGCTAGCTATCACCCACCCTTATAAATATCACATAATACCTTTGACAACGCCCTAATTAACAACTTCTACAGTTCCTGAGCTACGCAGTGTAATTGACTAACTGCTTGTGTCTTACGAAGGTATGTCTGCACAAAGACTATCTTCTTTGTCGATTATAATACCCCGTGATTTTGAAATTACTTGTCTAGCTAGTTTCAAGTGTAATGGATTATTTCAAGTTAATTAATTAGCTAGATTTCTCGGTTTTGATTTCAGCTTTGAAGCAAGTAGAGGGGAATTTTGTGGATAATTGGTTATGATATAGGGAACTTGCTTTGGGAAAAGTTTTATTGAAACTCGGTCGTCTGGATTATTATCAGTTTGGAGGAAGGAAAAAAAAACTCTGGAGATATTTATTAGTTTTATTAAGGGCTAAAGTCTGTTTAGTCCCTGTACTATGCCTCTCTCATCGTTTCAGTCCCTGACATTCCAATTTAATCTGAAAAGTCCCTGAGGTCTCAATTTCCGTCTAATAGGTCATTTCCGCGGGAAATTAGGAATTGGCCTTGGGTGAAATGTCCAATATACCCCTCAGTTTTTTTCTTTTCTTTTTTTTTTTCCTTTTTATTTTTTTTTTCTTTTTTCTTTTTCCTTTTCAATTTCATTTTTCCTTTTTTATTTTTATTTTTTTCCTTTTTCCATTTTAATTTCTTTTTTTTTCTTTTTTCTTTTTTCTTTTTAATTTCTTTTTTTTCTTGTTTCTTTTTTCTTTTTCCTTTTTAATTTCTTTTTTTTCTTTTTCCTTTTATTTTTCTTTTTTTCCTTTTTCCATTTTAATTTCTTTTTTCTTTTTTCTTTTTTCTTTTTAATTTCTTTTTTCCTTTTTTTATTTTTCTTTTTTCCTTTTTAATATCTTTTTTCCTTTTTTTTTTCTTTTTTCTTTTTAATGACCATCGTATTCTGCTGCATCAGTAGCGCCACGTCGGCGAACCAATCCAGATCGACCCGAAACCCCAATTCTTGTTCTCCACGCCAGCGGCCATTTTTCTTTTCCATCACTATTCTTCTTCTTCACTTTTGGTTTTTGTCAACTTGGCCATCAAAAACCACCATTTCAACCAAACCCAAAATCCAAATCACCATTTTGAGCAAGACCCAAAAACCTCAGAGTTTGAAAAAATGGTAGTTTTCAGTGAAAAGTTAAAAAATGGTAATTTTCAATGAAAAGTTTCCAAATTGAGGCTTGATGTGGAGAGAGAAAGTGGGATTTGAGTGGGAGAGATTGGTGGGTTGTGAAGTTTGATCGGAATGGGATTGGTGGGTTGAGGAAGTAGAAAGTAGGCAAAACGAAAAAGAAAAAAGAACTTAAAAAGGAAAAAAAATTTAAAAGGAACGAGAAAAAAAGAAGAAATAGCAAAAAAGAAATGAAAAAGGAAAAAAAGAAATTAAAAAGCAAAAAAGAAATGAAAAAGAAAAAAGAAAAAAGGAAAAAAAGAAATTAAAAAGGAAAAAAAAAGGAAAAAAAGAAATTAAAAAGGAAAAAAATTGAAAAAAAAAGAAATTAAAAAGGAAAAAGAAAAAAAAATTAAAAAGGAAAAAGAAAAAAGAAAAAAAAAGAAATTAAAATGGAAAAAGGAAAAAAATAAAAAAAAAGGAAAAATGAAATTAAAAGGAAAAAGAAAAAAGAAAAAAAAGAAATTAAAAAGGAAAAAGAAAAAAGAAAAAAAGGAAAAAAAATAAATTAAAAAGGAAAAAAAAGAAAAAAGAAATAACTTAGGGGTATATTGGACATTTCACCCAAGGCCAATTCCTAATTTCCCGCGGAAAGGACCTATTAGACAGAAATTGAGACCTCAGGGACTTTTCAGATTAAATTGGAATGTCAGGGACTGAAACGATGAGAGAGGCATAGTACAGGAACTAAATAGACTTTAGCCCTTTTATTAAGTTAGGTTTCGTAGCTATCGATCTATCTATACTTCCGTATTATTATGTTTCCTAATTTGATTTATAGTTATTTAGATTTCTATAAATGCAAGGTTATTACTTTTCTACAGTGATACATAGAAATACATATCCATCTTATAATCCAGTATTTCCAGTAGTGCTCATACTAGCTAGTTCTATTTTGTTTCAGAAAATTTGAATATGGCTTCATCCTCAACCTCAAGATGGACTTGTTGTATCCCTTTTCAAGCAAAGAAGGCTGACAAGAAAGATGATGAGCATAACAAGAGTGCTAGAGAGAACACTACAACAACACACACAAATGAGGAGCTGCCCCCAGTTTATTCTGAAGGGAACTTGGAATTGTTGGAAAAAGAACTTCATGAGAAGGCCTTACAGAAGAAGCACAATGAGCGGCGTACTCGTTACAAAAACAACTTCGAGAAGAAGTAGACTAGTAGTAATAGTGCCTACGATACTTATTACAAAAGCATGCAAGAAGCATTTTTTGTTTTTTTTTTTAGGGTTAAATACTTGTTACTCCTCAAACTTTTCCCTGAAAAACAGTTTAGTCCCTCACCTTTGAAATTAAACTGGATAGTCCTTATTCTCTCTAATTCTCGCACAACAAGTCCAAAATGATCCGAAATGACTATTATACCCCTCATTTTCTATTATTATTATTATTTTTATTTTTTTCTCTATTTTTTAAATTTTTCTCCCCTTTTTTTATACTCTCTCCCTCTCTCCTGGCCGCACGGTCTATAGGAATTTCCAGTTCTTACAGTCCCAATATCCAATCATAACTCAAGTAAGCATACCTGCATATGAAGATCGAGAAGATGAAGATTTGTAACAACAGCTCTAACAATACTTTCCCTAGCTGAAGCAAACTCTTGCCTATCCCAAAGTGTGAGAATTGCAATAATGGATTGCGAAGCCCACTCAGGCTTCCCACCAGGAACATCAGCCAAGTACATCATGTCAATCCCCACCTCAAAAATCAAAGCTGATCCAAAGACCAGGCCAAAAAGAGCACCAAATGCGTCACCACATTTGAAACTCCGACGAACCTCTCGGCATTACTATCCACAATAGTCGCATTAGAACCACCAGAAGACTTGGATAGCTTCCTTATGACCTCGATGGAGCCGGAGGCCACAGCCTTAACGGCATACACAATCGGAAGCACCGTGACCCTGAAACTCTCCACCGGCAAAACCAACGACCTCGCCATTAGAGCACTCCGCTTCTTCCAGACGAAGTCCACCATTGAAGAGACCCAATTGGATCGAATCGCAAGCGAATTCTCACTATCTATCAACTTATCTCCGGCGAGTCTGCTCATCCTTTTGGTATCGAACTCCTGAAACAACCGCCCCACCGACTCGAACCCGACCTTCGAAACGGCGTCGGAGCCGTCGAGCATGTTCTGGCCGATCCGGCCCCACCAGCCGAAGACCTTATCCAGCAGATTGACATTTTTCTCACACAGAGTCACGAGATTGTCACGTGCGAGAATGCACCCCATCGTCTCGGTGATCGCGAACCGAAGGTTATCAGACGGCGAGTCGAAGCAGTTGTTGATCTCCTTCTTGGTGTCGGAGATGAGCTTGGGGAGGCGGTAGGAGAGGATGGCGGCGAGGATCGAGACGGCGGCGGCGCTGACGTCAGGGTCGGGGAAGTCGAGATCGGTGAGGATGCCGGTGCAGACGGTGTCCCAGAGGTCGACGGTGAGGCGCGTGGAGCGGATGAGGTCGAAGGCGAGCTTCTTGCAGACGGCGGAGGTGGGGGAGGCGACTATCTCTTCGATGGCGGACTTGGCGATGACGGAGATGTCGCGGCCGGCGGCGGATTGCTGAAGGGAGAGAGAGAAGGACGCGCAGCCAGGAGAGAGGGAGAGAGAGAAAAAGTATAAAAAAAGGGGAGAAAAATTTAAAAAATAGAGAAAAAAAATAAAAATAGAAAATGAGGGGTATAATAGTCATTTCGGATCATTTTGGACTTGTTGTGCGAGAATTAGAGAGAATAAGGACTATCCAGTTTAATTTCAAAGGTGAGGGACTAAACTGTTTTTCAGGGAAAAGTTTGAGGAGTGACAAGTATTTAACTCTTTTTTTTATCTCCTTTCGTTTCTAGCCATCTAGGTCCGTATTGTTATACTTATATACACTATTAGGTTTAAAGTTTAAACTACTAGTATCTGGGTTTGGTCATAAGGTCAATCTTGAACCCTAGTATGCTTTCTTTTGAATGTTTGCAGGCGTACAATGTGTGGCGGCTTTCTCATAAAAAACAAAAAAAAAAGTGGGCGGCTTGACCATTGACAATTTATTGCTTACATTGATATGTTGTGTTGATGTTCATTATTAGTTTCTTGAAGTAGCGAGTGTTGAAACATTAGCATGAGCCGAAAATAGTGTCTATCAACCTAAATTACATTATATATCTAGAAAAAAACTTACATAAAACCAAACTATTTTTTTCTTTATCGTAAGATCGAACCAAAGTTGATGCCCCTATACCCGCCATACTCGCTCGGTGGTGCTTGCAATTTTGAAGCATCATGCATACTTGCTGAAGCACATTTGTCGTGCAAATTTGTCTTCTGATTTTAGATTAATTACCGACCTTTTTTTGTCCAATATCATTTAATTTAGTGACCTTAGTCCCTTTTTTTGTCCAATATCATTTAATTTAGTGACTTTAGTCTTTCCCTCTTTTATATGTGAGAGGTTCTTGAGTTCGACTTATGGACTAGTTGTTATGTAATCTGGAAAAAAAAAAAATTACTCTCTTCGATTAACTCAACTTTAAATTTGAGCAGCAAATCCAGAAATTCTCACATTGTTCTAGAAACTACCTACCTCTCTTTGCTCAATATCATTTAATTTAGTGTCATTAGTCTCTTCTTTGTATGTGAGAGGTTCTGAGTTTGACTCACGGATTAGTTGTTATGTAATTTTTTTTTAAAAAAAATTACATCTTTTCGATTAACTCAATTTTAAACTTGAGCAGCAAATTAAGAAATCCTCACATTTACGAACATTCCCTTGGTAAACTGAAAGATAAGGACAATCGGTTTTGTTGGGCCCGCCGAATATGTTGCAGAGGCATGTTGTTACATGCTTCTCCCAGAAGTAATGGCGTTCATGGTTCATGACCTTGACACAGAAAAACTAAAAAAATAAATAGAACTTTCAGTAGGGATAATAAAGTAATATCATGGAAATATTCGGGTCCGTAAAGCAAATTTTAGAAACAGAAAATATCAAAATCCACATTTGGGTAATCATCGTACACTCCAAAAAGGTTGAAGGTAGCCTAGTACTGAAGCGCAATCTCAGATGGCAGCAGTGGCACTGAACGGAGTGAAACTCGGAACGACGTCGCAGGCTTACTTGGAAAGCCAACCAGTCAACGACACCAAGGTTCTGATATCCGACCTGTGCCGCCAGTTCTACAACCTGGGATGGGTGTCGGGGACCGGTGGAAGCATCACAATCAAAGTCCACGATGAGTCTGTTCCTAAGCCTCAGCAACTCGTCATCATGTCTCCCTCTGGTAATTTCTGTTTCTCGGTATTCATGGTTTGTTCTCAATTTGTTTGTATGTGAGTTCAAGTTTGTGTCTTGTGTCTTGTTTTGGTTGTTTGGTTTCTGGGTGTGTGTAGTTTTGCTAAAGGTTAAGGCTTTGGGGATTTATGGTGTTGTTTAGCTTTGTGTTATTATAATTGAGTTATTGAAGTATTGGGTTTTAGATCTTTTTTTGTGTTTATTAAGTATCTGGGTTTGGTTATTTGAGCTCAATCTTGAGTCTTGCTTTGTTTTGGATTGTTTTTAGGTGTTAGGCATATGTGGGCTGTTTGATTATTGAGAGTTTATTGCTACCATGATTGGTTATGTGCATCTTTATTAGTTTGATGTTGTTATTTTACATCTTTCAAGCTTGAATGTGAATGCCTTTTCTTTTATGGTGAGTTTCTATGAACTGTGGGTATTGTTTTCAATGTGTGTCCTCTATTGTTTCGGGGGCACTTAAGAGTTCTCCACTCATTTTTTGTGTTTATGATGTGGGTAGGCGTTCAGAAGGAGAGAATGTTACCAGAGGACATGTATGTGTTATCTCCCACTGGGTCTGTCTTGAGTTCTCCGTCTCCGAAGCCCTATCCGAACAAGCCTCCCAAGTGTTCCGACTGTGGTCCACTCTTTATGAAGGTATCAGTGCTTTATACTTCATATAAATCGTGCAAAATTAGCTCCTACTATTTTTGATTTGATAAACCAGTCGGAATGTTCTATAGTTCTGAAATGATGTATCTGGTCAAGTTGTGTAAATTTACTATTGACGCTGCACCTGAGATGATTTGACTACATTTGCTCTGACAAGTATGGGTAATAACCTTGCTACAAGTATGGGAGTGATACTTTTAAGTCATTTCTTTTTAGTGGATATAGTATGCTCTTCACATGTTTAGACGCTCTGTCCTTGGTTGCCATGAACAAATTATGTAATAAGATAAAAAATTATGGCTTAGCTAAGCAAATGGTTGTGGTAGACTAAGCTAGGTGGAGCTTGTAACTCCTAACTCCCCAAATATATTGTAAGGGAAAAAAAAAAACTCGACATTATCGATTCCTATATTCCATTAGCGACCAAAATATTCACTCTTGAAGATTTTGATTGCTTATGACTATTGGATCCATATCAGAATGTAGGCAAGAGGCGATTGATTTCGCGGCGAAAAAGGTCATGGAATCTCAATTGCAAGGTACAATGCAGCCCAACTAGAAACTTAGATGATTTTGGATTTTATGATCCTGAAAACCCATTCGAGACGTTTCAATTGTTAGAAGTATGATAGTTAGTCATTGGTTGAAATTTGAAAGCTTTTTATCCAAAAACAGAAGTAAAAAAACGAGCAAGTCATGGTTTCACAACTTACATTGACAACCAAGGACATGATAGCTTTATATTACTCTAAGCAATATTCTCTATGCGTACATTATCAAATTTCACTATCACTGCATATAACAATGCTGTTAGTGGGTTAGTGTGTTTCCTATGTACCATGTTGGATCCTGATGCCGTTTCTTTTGTTTGTTATGTTGGTTAAATGTGCAAAGTAATGTTGAATTACAACTATTTTCCATACTTCTTTAGGCATCTCAATAGCTTCATACAGAGGTTTGATTAAAACATGGTTTTAACTGTGTAATGTGATCCCCTGATCCCATGTTTATGTGCTTTCCTACCAATGAGGGTTAGTAAGATTGGGTCAAGCCCATGGTTTGCTAGCATGTGGCCTGGGGTTCCAACCCCTCACACTACCCACCTAGCTACTTGCTGGAGTTTTCTGTCTCTTAAAGATTGTAGCCCATGGTCTTTGGTATGTACCTAGTTACAAAAAAAAAAAAAAGAAGAAGAATAGTTTATGTGTTTTGCCATTCCATTATAACATGTCCTGTATGTGGATGTTGGGGTGCATGGAGTACTTACCAATGGTCTAACTCTTTTCGGAAAGGCTGGCCCTCTCTTCAAAAAGCTGCAATTAACATTTACTTCCTTGTTTTCCAGGCATATGAGATGTGCAATGCGGGAGCTGTTATTCATAGTCATGGCATAGAATCTTGTCTTGTAACCATGATCAACCCATTATCCAAAGAATTTCGAGTAAGTTCTATTACTGGCATCTAGTATTCAGGACTTTTAACATGCTCACACATGCACTCAGTGACCTGTCTGCTGGTATATTTCTTTTCGCTTGTTATGTTTGCCTTACCTTTGTGTAAATAGGTGGATATACCTCCAATAGTCCAATGTATTGACATTCCCTCTTTCAAGATCCTTTGGAAAGTTAATGAGATTTAATTTGTCTAGTAGACACTCCCTCTTTCAACTGTTTGTCCCACAAAAGCTTTCTAAAACATAAAAAGAGGCGCGCACACACACACACACAAATTTCCGCATATTGGTTCTGATGCCACATTTAGTCAGAATCTTACCTGTAAATCAATTTAGACATTTCCCCTCAGCATATTACTATTTTGATAATATCACTGTTTTGATTCCGGATTCAGATATCTCTAAGATCAGATGCTTTGGAAACAGTATGGTTCCGCTTCTGCAAATAATAGCAGTACAAATGTCAAAATGTATTATAATGTTAGATTGCCAAGTGATAAATCAATTATTATTTTCTGATGGGGGCCAGTGGGATTGTTGCTCTTTCTCTGTGTCTCCTGCCTACTGTTTGTGGTTGTCTCTTTGATAACTTTCTCTTTCTTGTGGTGTAAAAATATGCAGATTACTCATATGGAGATGATAAAAGGAATCAAAGGGCATGGTTATTATGATGAACTTGTGGTCCCGATAATAGAGAATACCGCCTATGAGTATGAGCTCACCGAGTCCCTTGCCAAAGCTGTATGTCAATACTATATAAACTTAACTTGTAGTGATTCTATGAACTTTTTTTGCTTTTTTTATTTTCATAAAATTCTAGAACTCATAATGTTGATCTTGGATTGCTTAAAATGCTGTTAAAGAAAACAATATAATATTTTGATGGATTAGATCTCATTAACAATATGATCACACAGTTCTTTCTCGTTTGTGAGAATTTGTATGTTTTACAGATATGTAATAATTTCCATCTGTCACTTCACTTTACGAGTCTCTGATGTAAAAAAAATTTCTTGCCCCTGTTGTCCATGTAACTGCTTGGGTATAAATTAAGGGGCAATTTCCCAATAATTAGGAGTAGTGGACATTTCCCCTCTATGGAAAACCCAGGACAGCTCTTCCAGACCATATGAATGCCTTGTCTAGAACTAGGTTAAGATCTCCAGGTTTAATATTCCTTTTTTTTTCTTCATCTTATATAGATTGAAGCATACCCCAAAGCAACAGCTGTGCTTGTTCGTAACCATGGCATCTATGTATGGGGAGACTCTTGGATCAGTGCTAAGACTCAGGTGCGCTTCATGAGGGGTGATTGTTAATTTTTGTTTTTGATGATTATACTTATTCCTGCATACTGGTTACTTAAAGTGGCAAGCTCAGGTTGATTGCCCCTACAAGTGGTATTTCTATTAAGTAGCAACCTAATCCTAGGTGATAAAACAAAGATCACAATGCACAATGTTTTCATTTAGGCATGGATAATTTTCTAAAAGATAAAAAAAGAAAACAAGGGAAATAGGAAAAAAAGAAAAAGAAAAGTTGTGACCAATTGAATGCTAAGCTTTCTACCTGGATATATTGATAAGTATTGATCTGGAGTTCTGGAGCCTTTATATGGTCTCAAGGGTTTCAAATTTCATTTTACATGCTTTAAATTCAATTCTGATGACCTCTCTTCTTTTCCAGGCCGAATGTTATCACTATCTCTTTGATGCTGCTATCAAACTGAACCAGTTGGGTTTGGATTGGTCTACTCCACTCCATGGTCCTATACATTTAGGAAGTCGTAAGCACAGAGATATATCTACGAAGGCAGGGACTGTGGATTCAGATAACAAATATGAGCCAGCAAGGGTGAGTTTACATTCTTTGTTTTTCAGGGTGCTGAACTCTTGTCTAACTTTCTTTGCCTTAAGTTTCTGTGCATGTATATCTTTTCGTGGTTGAGAAATTTGAAATTATCAGGACTATATTGCTTCTGTTACAAATATTACGTTTATTTTTCCTCTTCTTTATGTATTTTGTTTTACTGCAGCGATGCATTGTTCTTGACATTGAGGGAACTACTACTCCCATATCATTTGTGACTGATGTTCTCTTTCCATATGCTCGCGATAATGTGGGGAGGCATTTGTCTGCAACATACGACGATGCAGAAACAAAGGATGACATAAAATTGTTGCGGTCCCAGGTGAGAATTTTGTTTAGTACTGCTCATATGTTGAAAGCTCACATGCAATGTCCAGTCCTTTTATTGGTCTTGAAATAATATGCACCTCTGTATTGACATTATTTGCATTTTAGCTGTTTAATGTGGTTAGTAGTTCACCACTGGATGCATGAATATAAACATCATGCTGTGCCATGTCAAAGAAACTCATAGACACGAAAGTATATGTGGAACTTCAGTTCACACACAAGTACTGCACCATTTTTCCTTAAATCTTGTTTTACCAATTTATCGGTTGGCCACTCTTTTTTGTTTTGGCCTAGTAGCTACGGCCATTTAGTTTCTAAAGCGGACTTGTTGGGGGTACATTGGGTACTTTGTAAAGAACAAGGAATTTCAATTATTCTGTACACTCATTCTTAAGGAAGTTGAGAATAGAATTCAAGTTTCAAGATCATAATGGTGGCAGTGACATGGACCGTTTTATCATACATGCTATATAATCATCAAGAACATACTACTTTATGGACTTTTTGGAATCCATATTATAGAAGTTGCTTGAAACTGGTAGTTAAAAGTTCTACATCCTTCTTCTAGGTTCAAGATGACCTGGAAAAAGGCGTTGTTGGTGCTGTTCCCATCCCCTCTGACGAAGCTGGGAAAGAGGAGGTTGTTGGAGCTTTGGTTGCTAATGTTGAATCAATGATAAAGGCTGATCGAAAGATCACTGCATTGAAACAATTGCAAGTAAGCAGTTCTGAATATTTAGAAGGAATTGCTTGCTAATGTTATGTTGGGGGTAGAGCTGACTTTCAGCTGTGCAGGGTCATATATGGCGAACTGGATTTGAAAAGAACGAATTAAAGGGTGTAGTGTTTGAGGATGTACCAGAAGCTCTGATGAAATGGCATGATCAGGGCATAAAGGTAATAATCCTATTTTTAATTTGTTTTCCATATAAATTTCAATCCCCTAGGATGGTATGTCTAGGTTTAGCTGGTAAAGCGATTATTTCCAATTTATTTGGTACAGTGCTATATCTTCACTATTGACATATTTTGTGTGCCAGGTGTACATATACTCCAGCGGTAGCAGGTTGGCTCAAAGGCTTTTATTTGGCTACTCAAACTATGGGGACCTGAGAAAATATTTGTCTGGATTTTTTGACACCACAGTGGGGTACATTTGAAACTCAATTGTCTATTTCTTTAATTTTTATCTGCATAAAGTTTTATCTGTTTCAAGATCTCCCAGTTCATTTGAAGCTAGCTAAAATGTCTTCATCTCTCTCTATCAGGAACAAAAAAGAAACCAGAAGTTATGCTGAAATCGCAGAATCTGTTGGAGTTGATAGGCCATCAGAGGTTTTGTTTGTGACGGACGTTTTTCAAGAAGCTGTAGCTGCAAAAGCGGCAGGTAATGAGATGCCCATGGTTTACCCAACTGCTCATCTGACTCTTGAGTCATTGGCAATCCACACTAGAATCCTCTCCACTTACCTTAACCATGATTAGGACTTCCTACCATCAGCCTCTGTTTTTAGTAGTTTTTAGGGAACTATTAAGTGCTCACTACTTGGCAAGAGTTCTGGGAAATGAGTATATGTGCAAAATGATGGTACCTGACCACCAAAATGTCCCTGCATTTATACGTCTTATAAAGCGCTTTAAAGATGTCACACCAGGCCTTGCAACACTTTTAGGAAGAAAAATGATCACGTACTAAGTAGATTTTTTTTTGACATTGATGTTTATCAACCGTTTTCATGTTTCAGGATTGGAAGTGATTGTTTCTATCAGACCAGGAAATGGGGCTCTTCCAGACTCTCATGGATTTAAGACAATCAATTCTTTCTCAGAGATCTGAATGTGCTTATGCTTATGTAACCATGTGAAACTTCCATATATACCCCGAATAAGTACTTGAATAAGATATACAGCTTTTCCGGTTTTGGAGCATATGATTTGGTTATGTGTTATCAGTTTGTTCCTTGGTTTTACCTTCCCACTATCATTTAAATTTGTACTTATATTCCTTGCACACTGGTTTCTTTTCTAGCTGGTCTAAGAAAGGATAAATGGTCCATGTTGCCAAGTGTTATCAGATTCTAATTGGCATCAAACATTACTTAGTTGACCAGTCTATTCAACTAGGTGGCAGACAAAATCACAGGTATTGAATTAGGCATATGATCATTTCAGTGAACGTACTAATGACATTGAATTTTAGGATCGAATCTCACTTTCATTATTGCAAGGATTTTATATGATTATGGCTTTTCTTTTCTTTACCTTTTTTTATAGTTAAAATGAGAATTAAGCGAGATTAGTTTCTATTAATCAATTGACACCTCTAATTAGTAATTACTGACCAACACCGTCTTTTTTTTTTTCTTGTCCACAAATTTCCATAAATCTCCTCAAATTTAAGCAGGATGTTCTTGATGAACGTTCAGATTCACAAATTTCCCAGACTGGTTGAACAGTTGAGCGGAAGTAAGAAATCTTTGACAAGTTACAATTGGCACTAAAAGATAATCAAGTTGCATAAAAATGCAAAAATATCTTGGTGGTTTGTCCAGTTCAACTCACCTACTGTTGGACACAGTCCAGAATCCAGATGCAAACAATGACAGATTGAAATGAGAGTTAAAAAAGGAAAAGAAAAAGTCTTCACATTTTATCTGCTTTTGTTAATTCAACTGTACATTTTTTTTTCTCCTTTCGTTCTCTCTGTCATAACAAAGTCCCACTTTCTGTTTCTTCTTTCCCCTTTCCCTGTGTACACCACACATTGAGAAAGATGCTATTCTCTCCAAGTCAAAAGAGTCTACATCACAATAAAACTCGATGGGGAAACCTTACAAAACTGGAGGAAGAATGTTTGAGTGTTTGAGCCCAGAAGATTTTCCCTCAGTTACATCCTTCTATTTTCATGTAAATTGACAAGAGATTTTAGGTCTTCCATATGTGAAGTACCATCAGGGGGTGAAACAATATATCATACAACTCTAGGACATCTCTATTCAAAAGTTTCTATATAAATATTTTGCTCAAACCATATCCTAAAAGCATCTCCAACAACACTCTCTAAAATGTAAAGTTTTCTTATTCAGTTCACTCATATACCTTAAAATATAATAATGAGCACTAACCATTGGAGTTGCTATAATAAAATTCCCTAAATTTATAGCAATCTCTAAAAATTCCCTAAATTTATAGCAATCTCTAAAAATTTAAGGAAGAATTATGGAGATTTTAGAAATTGTTGTATCATAGGGAATCTGTTGGAGTTGGAGGAGAAAAATTGCTTATTTCTTTGAGTTTTGCTTCCCTATAATACAAAAATTATAGAGAACCTGTTGAAGTTGCTCCTGGAGATTTGAGTTTGGTTGCGAGTCCTAACACAGTTGATGCAACTATAAAATTAATTGTAAGATCCACTTGTTGTCTGATAAGACAATCATTACTTTCCTCACTAATTAAACAACGTGATCATCCTCTATGAAGTAAAATAACCATATAAAGAAGAAACCAAGTGAATTAGCGGGTTATTCAGTGACACTTAGGCATATCCAATAGTAGAAGTTACTTTTTAGTTAAATTTAACTAAAGTTGTGAAATACAGCTATTAATTTAACAATTTTACTCCAATAATAATAGCTATTCGTAAGTGATGTGATATGTTTTATTCAATCATAAACTGACATGTAGACAAAAAGAGGAAATAGATATATAACATTGCTTTGGCTATTCATGATTCACTTGCTAAATATAGCTAGTTGTTTTAACTAAAGTTAAATTTAACTTAGCTATAGCTATTTTGTTGGAGTTGAATTTTGCTTCAAAAATAGTTATATATAGTTAAAAATCGAATTTCTCTTCAAAAAACAAAAAATTCGAATTTAGCTACTCTTGTTGGAGATAACCTTAAATAGGACGTCACAAGAAGCATTAAGTCATGATTTCATCTTTTTATTTGCTGGTTTCCAAATAGGTGTCTGTTATTTTTCGTGAATGTGCATGACAGGGAGTCAAAGATCAAATTACGGAGTTATTGACTTCTTCTTGTCCTGTCCTTCTTCGACGGGACACTACGTGTAATCTCATTCAATTTGAACAAAATTGACAACCTTTATTCAAAAAAAAAAAAAAAAGACAAAATTATATGATGAATTGTTGTTTTTCAATTTGTTTAAGAAAATCCAAGATTTGGAAAATTTGTTTTGTATCCCTTATGATGGATTGATGGTATGAAGAAAAATGAGGAAATGACAGAGACCAAAAAAATTGTGATACGTGGAATGTTTTGTACCAAAATTGATACAAAATGATATGATATGTGATGTATTAGTTACATTCATCACATCTAAAACTATTGTACTAGAATTCTAAAAGTGAGGAAAACATAATCTCTTTCTGAAAAAGTAGTCCAAGAATATTGTCGGTAAGCTGTGACTTGTTGATTATTGATATAATATTATGGAGGTTACATATTCGAATCTCACTGGCATTTAAGAATGGGTGGGGTTCAGATTTAAAAATATAGAAACGCCAAATTTTTTATTTTCCAAGTTTTTTTTTTATGTAAATAATGTGAAGACTACCGTTAGACCTTTGTCTACACTCCAATATAAAAAGTTACCATTTCAATTTTATTATAAGAAACAAGACATCCTTTCAAAAAAAAAAAAAAACATACAACTCGTATAGTATTTAACCACCCACCCACCCACCGGCCACATTCACAGAAGAAAAATAAAATAAAAAATTTCGACTCACGCCTTACTCTTTTTTGAATAAAGACAAATCGCATTTCCACACTACATGTCCTACTAAATCGAAGGCCATCAGATTTTATGGTAAAAATCCTCCTCTTAAGGTGGAGATATATAGTTACCAAGTTCTAGGAGGACAGTACAATATTAGCTCAACAAGTGCAACAACAGCTCACAAAGTAGTGCATCATGATTAGGTAAAAGTTTCATACTTGCTTGCTTATATATAGCACTACTGAATGCTGAATGCGAAATGTGGTCCTAAACTGAGGGGACCCTTGAGAACTAGTTGAATTTCACTCTCAAATATCAAGTAAATATATATACAGGAGAATATTGCATATAAATATGTTCTGAAGCAATTTGGTTTATGAGCAGTAAAAACTTGAAGCAAAAGTTTCCCATTGCTGATTCTCCACCACCCTCATCTTCTGAAAAGTCGTCTCCCACCACACAAACCCAAGTTGAGGAAAATATGGCATTTTTGTTCTAGCATAAAGATGTTAAACTAATGCCAGTTGGTAAAATGAAAATTTCATATTCCAATTTCATAACCCTGCAGATTCTACCTAGAAGAGTGAGGGATATATAGAGCACCTGATCAAAAAAGTATGTGAATTTAAGTGGGAATCCATGAAACTGAAACTGAAACTGGAAAATTGATTTTCTAATTTCCTTTGGGAGCTAGCTATATAGAGAAGAAAAAAGAAAAAAGGGAATAAGAAGAACAACAAAGGCCTGCTCTTTAATTTTCACCATTTTGTGGAAGAAGATATCAAATTGTACAATTAAACAAAAGATCAGTACCTGTGATTGAAAACCATCCATAACCCCATTACCCTTTTCCTTATGATTGATCCCAAACACTCATAGTTTACACTTCTCTCTCTCTCTCTCTTTTTCCTTGGATTGGATCAAGAAGACGACCCTGAAACTCTCGGCGAAGTGACCGGAAACAATGGCAAAAGCCGGGGCTCTGGCTCTCTGGGAGTACTGGTGCTCGTTCTCGGAGACGGGTGCAAGTAAAAACCCTTCTCGGCTATAGCCCGATCCTCCTCCGACGAAGAGTTCCCCAACGGCGACGACGCCGACTTGTCAAAATGGTCGTCGTTCAATGGGGTCACCGGGCTCAGCGTCAGCGACGGAAAGTCGAGCAGACTCGGCGACAAGATCTCGGCCGGGTGACGCGGCGAGAACCCAGAAGAGGCTTGGCTCCGGTGGTGGGCAAAATTGGGCATCAGGGTATTGATCATCAGGCTGTTCTTGAGGTTCTGGCTCCTCCTCTCGTAGAGCTTGAAGCCCTGCTGCTTCTTCGGCGCGGTCTTCACCGGAGGGATGGTGAAGTTCTTGGACGACAGTGGGGACGACGATGACTCCTGTGTGTGCTTGTTAGTTTGCTTCGTTGTGGTCTCCGATGAGCCGGTGAGCATTTGGACTACGTGCTTGAAGTTGGAGGAGTCGGCCTGGACGAAGGTGGTGGCGTAAGGGTTGGAGTCAGATCTGGGAGTCAGCTTTGGAGTTGTCGGAGTTTGAACTCCGGAGTTGTTGTTGTTGTTGCTGCTGCCATTGCTGGTGGGGGAGTTTAGTGGAGAATATGAAGCAGGCGGCTTCTGATGATGATGGTGAGGATGATGATGATCTCGGGTTTGTTCCTGAGGCCTTGATGTGTACTCCATTTAAAAGGGTGGGTCTTTTTCACCAGCAGAAGCAGAGAAAACCAGACCTGCCGGAACAAACAGATCAGAGATAAAAGAGAGAGGAGTGAAAAACAAGGGTTTGAGGAGCAGAGGAAAAAGGGGTTGGTGTTGCTTCTTATTTGCTACTTTGCTCCATGTTTTGTTTGCTTGTGGCTAGTTTCCTTGCTTTTTTCTCATTAGGCTAAAAAGAAGGAAGCAAGCAAAGTTTTGGGGACTCAATTGAGGACTTTCTTTTGAGTTTTTGGGTGGTGGGGTTGAGAGGGGAGAGGAAGGAGAAGAAGAAGAAGAAGGAGGTGATTGGGTGAGAGAGAGAGAGAGATAGAGAGAGCAGAGCAGAGATGCACCAACTGTTTGTTTTTTTGGGATTTATGAAAGGTAGGAGGTGATTGGTGGATTTAGGAATTTAAGGGTTGCATGGGGAAGTGTGCAACCCTAGGTGAGGGTAAGGAGGAGAGTGAGATGAAATAAAGAAAAGAGGGCATTGACTTCAGAGCCCTGAGAGACTGCAGAGAGACTCTTGTGTTGTGTCCTGTGTCATTTTGTGTGTGCGATGCGATTGCGATTGCGATGGGATTGGGGGACGGAGAGATGATGGAAGCATTTGATCAGAAAAACCCATGCTTTTCTTTAACATTTCAATTTCACTTGCCACATTCGGTCACGCTTCCGTATGGCGCGTTTCTTACCACGCTCTTTAAGGCCAAACATTCATTATTAAGTTGTTGAATCTTGAAAGTTTGAAAGTGTGTATTTTGCAATTTTGCAGACAATGGACAAACTGAAAAAAAACTATATATTAATTCATCAAGAAACCCAACATGCCCAATTATATATACGAATCATTCAACCTAAAATATTTTCTTAGATGAAAAATTATTATAGACGACGACAACTAATCTTAAAAGATCAAAAATATCTAATTCAAATTTAAAATTTGATTCAAATGAAATCCATATTTGTATTTGGAGCAGCATGAATCCTATATCTGGATTTGAACCTGGCTTAGATTCTAATTTAGGACCCGGACCACAAAACCTGGTTCCAAACCAATTCTGAATCCCAAATCGGTCGACATTGTAGGCTCAAAAACAAAAACCAACTTACCATCTTGACTATAATGAACACAAAACCAAAACCACCACTCTTCCCTCAACCTTTGATTAGATTAGAATTGATGACATGTGTTTGTAGTCTCCCACGATAACTTTTTGTGAGTCTATGATATTTCAGATCTTCTACATTTTATTTTATTTTATAATGTTTCTCCATGAGCCAATGAGATAAAAAAAAAAAAAAAAAAGAGTAGGTGGTATAGTTTTTGTAGAACACAATTATTGTCATTCAACTATATTTTGGAACTTACAGAAAAAAAAAAAAAAGTAAAGAAAAAGAAAGGGATAGAATTTCTTTTCTTACTTGTTTAAGGAGAATATTGAGGCTTTAAGTCAATTTGTTACTTCAGCATTTTATTTATGATGTCAAAAGCAAGATTTCTACAATTGTCAAAAAGAAATGATTCCATCATACACAAACATCATATAAGATATTTTAAACATGATAAGAATAAGAACCCGATATCAGATCCATTGCAGCTTGCTGCATCCAGCGGCAAACACAAGGAGAGGAGGTCGACGTACTCAACCAATTGTTTCATTGACAATGATACTATTCCTCGTTAGAGTAAGCTATGAGTTGTACATTTAGAAGAATTTTTTAGGGCTCAGTTAGTTTCTCTTGAGTTTGAGCTATGACTCGGAGCATAAATTTGAGTTTACATAGATAAGACTCTTTATGACATACCAGTTAATTATTTATAGTAGATTGTTATGTTACGTTTATGAATAAAAAATGATATTTATCACATACAAATAATATTATATATATGTATATAGATTGCATTTGCAAATGTACTGATGCCATTAACCCCGAGGTACGCAGAGGTGTTATTTTATATAATTCTTTGCCTGTGAATGAGTTCGGTTCCACGATGAGAGCAATGGGTTAGATTCTAGTTTTAAATTCTCCAATCGAATCCTTAGTATGTTGTTCCCCCTACCCACATTAGCTTGTGGTTCTTATTTAGTATACTTTACTATATACACACTAAAGTAACTCCAAAGGAAACAGAATCAAATTCTACTTACATGGATTGGGAAGGGAAGCTTAGTGCAAGGAAAGTGGAGCAAGGGACCAAAAGTCCATTATATACACTCAGTTCGTATCTTCAGCTCAAAAAAATATAGAAACAAATAAAGAAACTATTTCACAATGACAATCATTGTTGTTTGGATTGTGGACTAATTAACTTTTCGATATGCAACTTAAATAAATAATCCGCCATTTTAACATTCAACTTATTAGCTTAACTTGTACGATTTGTTTAGGCACATAGTATAATTGATTAATAAACTGACATAGGTATGGATGATATTTTCTGATTTTGTTAGAGTAGGCCATGGGAAAATCCCATGTGTCCGAAGGGCTAATTATATATCTCCAACAAGTTGCATGGGTAGTCAAACCACCGACTACTCAATTCACTACATGGCTGCAATCCGTAGTGTAAAATCAGTTATGCATTTCGATGTTGTTGCTCTTGCTTTATTCATATTTCCTTGTATTTCATATGCAATATTTGCATCTTTTCCTTTCGTTTTGTTTATTTTCGCATTATTGATGCATTTTTGCACCGAACCATTGTAATCTTTTATTTTCAATAAATGGATGACCTCATTTTACTCAAAATAAATAAATAAATTATATATCTCCAACAGGTCCAAATACATTGATTAATGGGTAAAAAAAAAAAAATAATAACAAGAAAAAAATAGTACATTGATTAGGATTTTAGAATTTCTTTTCTCTTTTTTATTTTATTTTATTATTTTATTTTATTTTTTATATATTTTATGAATAACAAGAAAGATTTTGATTCATGTTGAAAAATTCATCATGTGAGGCATTTCCAATTAGATATTCTTAAGATAGTTTTTGGAATTAGCCCAAGTGGTGATGAATGGAAAGTATTAGGTTAAGAATAGGCTAAATCAAATGATCGATCTTCTTGAATGTAAATAATAAAAAATAAAAAAATAAAAAAAGATATTCTTATGCCACAAACTAATTAGGATTCTAAAATAATTTTTGTTTCTAGAACCGTATCTGGTAGCAAAATGGCTCAAATGATGAAGTGATGGCCACGGCTACTAATTGAGCACATAATATGGATTAAGTGACCTTTAACTGTATAACACAAACATGAATGACCATGATTCTCCGGCTTTTCTTTTACTGATTTTCTCCTCCTTTTCTTCCTCCATATACTTTACAAAATCCAATGTCAAAAGCTCCATCAATGTATAGAGGAATCAAACAAGAAAGAGACAAAGCAGAAGCTCATGTTGAAAAAATAGAAGGGAAAGGGACCATCGATCATTATGAGGGAAAGGAACACGATCCCTGTTCATTGAGATCGATCGATGAGCAAAATATAATGGATATAGAATTGTTTGATGAGAAAGACTATATATAAGAATACTACTATCCATATATATGTACAAAACAAGTAGCAAATCTAAAGCTAGAAGCTTATTAGGTCATCTTCTATCGTGTTTTTATTTCTTTTAAGTTTTAACTACTACTGTGTGAAAAACATTCTTAAAAAAGCAGGTGTTTTTTTACCATTCTCGAATTTTGGACCGGTATTGAATGTATACGTAAATAGATATAGCTGGAAGTTAAAAGTAGTAATAGTCAGCAGGTCTTCTTCTTTATTTCAGTTTAATTTGTTCCCTCCTTGATTCAACTGCATGCATGCATATGATTATTTATGGGTAATAATTGATCTGAAGTAGTTTATTGTGAAATTCACCGAGATAATTGACTCATTGCAAGTGCATTTAGACTTCTTTACTGACATAAATGAATTGGAATTTACTGTCAAACCGATATTGGTCAATGTCTGCAACAAACTTGGGAACTGATATCTCGCTTAACTGTTCTGCCCTTTAATTAGCTCGACTTAGCAAGTAGAGCTGTAATAATGAAGTAATGCTGCCCAAATGTCAAGTTTTCGCGACGCGTCACCTGCTTGTGATCTTGTGGAATTGAACTCGATCAGTGTATTTCGAGAGAGCATTTTGTACACCAACGTGTACTTGCATCAATAAGAATATATGACTAGATAACATTAAGTTTATTTTTTTGGTATTAAAAAAAGGTTGTCTATAAATATCAACGGCTCAGATTTGCTGGAATTATTGGTTAATTTGCACGGCCGGTGCATAGAAGAATTTTCTATGTAAGTTTTTGTTTAAGTTCACATGGAGTTTTTGTTTAAGTTCTTCAATTCTTTTAAATTCTCCTATTCTAATAAGTCGGATCTTAACCTTAGATCTTCTTATTTAAGTTCAAGATTCTCCGACTCCTAATTGGAAGAAGAGACGATACCTTAGGGTGAAGAAAATGTGGGCAAAACATGGGGATTGTGCTAGAATATGGTACTGTAGTTGGTAAACCTATGTAGAACGTATGCAACAAGTTTAGGGCTACAAGAAGTCAGTTGATGGCATACCCAACTTTTCAAAAGCCTCAAGAAGCTAAGAATGAAACTAACCCATTTTGCATTGTTTGATAGAAATGATGTTTCTTAGTTATCTACAGCTCACTGCTATAATTATAGAAATATACCTTTAATTAAAGTAAATTGTCTCCCACTAAAGAGTTACTAATTAACTAGGAAAAGAAACCCCATCAGTTTAATGTGCTCTCTTACATTTTCACAACATTAACTCTTCCATGATGTGGTACATTGTTCAATAATATTTACATTATTGGAAACCCTAGCTGAGATCGATCTCTAATCCGACTACAGAGCACTCTATGTCTAGGTAACAACAATTAATATATTTATGGTTACTTAATTCGGGTGGCCGGCTTGACTAAGCGTATAAATAATATGAACATTATTAATTAGGTGGCAATACTTTTGGAGCTTCTTATGTATGCTGTGTGAAAGGTGACAATTCTCTGGTGCAGAGCTTGATATTGCTGACTTTGTAGTTTGTAAGCTTCGCCAACCCTGTGCTGCTTGCAGGTCGGTCTCTTGTTGCCTCACCGTCACAGCCGGTCCATGTTATTCTTAATTCATCCTAAGCCCTAGCTAGGCACATGTTTGTTTATTTTATTTGCTTCTCTGTTTTTGGTTTAACATATACCGGGCTATAGTATCAATAAACACGATGAATTTTCAGTTAAATTACTTGATTAATAAGTTTGCCTGACCATTCAATTTCATAATATCACTTAACTAATTTTAGACAATGAGAAAATACTTCAATATTTGTCATGACAGGGAGGGAGTAGTTTTGGTATGGAGTGGGATAATGGATAGTTTAATAAATAAATATATATATATATATATATACAGATCCTATCCAGAGCGGAGCTCCGCTTTGAAATTAACGTGTGAAGTTTAAGCTTTCGATCACTTTTCGGTCGCACATCCACATCTCGACCGTTCAGTTTTTAGGTACTACTGTATAGATCATCTCTGCAAATTTTCAGCCAAATTGATGATCGTTAAGGCATTGATATCTTCCTTAAAGCTAGTACGGTTCAGGTTGACAGATTCAGTCAGTCCATTGGTTTAAGCGAGTTAGATACCTTAACGATCATCAATTTGGCTGAAAATTTGCAGAGATTATCTATACACTAGTACCTAAAAACTGAACGGTCGAGATGTGGATATGCGACCGAAAAGTGACCCAAAACTCGAACTTCACACGTTAATTTCAAAGCAGAGCTCTGCTCTGGATAAGATCTGTTTATATATATATATATATTTTCTTTTTTTCTTTTTTTTCTTTTTTGAAAAATGAATTTATCCAACTCAAAAATAACATGTATTTATTAGGGGAACAATTGTTCTCTAGTGAGAGCCTCCTTTACTTTTTTATAATAAATATTATATTTTTACATTTTTTTTTGTTGAAAGGGAGCTAGTGTG
Source organism: Rosa rugosa (assembly GCF_958449725.1). Lineage (NCBI taxonomy): Eukaryota > Viridiplantae > Streptophyta > Magnoliopsida > Rosales > Rosaceae > Rosa > Rosa rugosa. Next base: position 50,532,440 of record NC_084821.1, on the reverse strand, counting down.
GCTGTTCTCGAATCTTGATTAATGAAACTACAAAATATAAGGGGGGACGTAGAGCCTGAACCCCAAATTACGATAAGTATCAAGAGAACATCTTGAAATAATACCAGGAGTATCCACTAAATCTATGTATTCTAACATGCACTAACTGGCTACTCCATTTGCTTTGACATAGCAATGACATACCAGAAAAATAACTCTATCACGAATAAACATCATTACAAAAAGCACAGCTTTCCTACTATGTTGGCGCACAGAAAAAAATCTGGTAACACTCTGTTTCATCATGTCACTAGGAGCTTGTGTCCATTTGATCAAACAAACAGCTCGCCGCCTCAATAGGCCAGACAAGGCACACTGAGTGTGCATACCAGAACAATGCCCACGCCGCCCTACCAAAAAGTGGTAGGGACTTATTGCTGGCATAGAGCCACGTCTTACTAAAAGTAAAAAACAATAAAAGAAAAAGAAAAAGTAAAATGGGTCTACGGCCACAACCCATATCCAAAACCCAACGGACCCAAGTCTAATTAACATGCTGCAGAAACCACGACGCCCATCCACCAGCGCCTTCCTTACCATCTCGCCACCGGCAACAGCACCACCACCGCCTACCTCCTGCCATTTAGCCGCGCTTGCCCTCCTCAGTCAAGAACCAAATCACCCAGATCAGATCGGGTCTAACCGATATGATCAGAACCCAGAGGATCTCAATGATGCCACTGCCTTGTCTTCACCATCATGTGGTCTCAGATCCTGTGACACCGCCTCGAAACACCCACCAAGCCGTATGTGCTCCTCCCTAACACAAGATGACCCCGGCCTCACCTTCCCTCCATCAACCCTCCACTGCCCGTCATCGTGAAATCCTCCAAGCGCTCTGGACGCCATCACCCTACAACCTGCTATTCGACTGGACCATCCATCATCAGACATGAAGTACTTTTTGACTCGTTCGACAACGCCACAGCGAGGGTGTGCCATCGGACTGAGCATACACTCTTGTTGGAAGAACTGTCGCGCCTCTTAGGGTTTTGAGAGAAAAGTTGATTTAGAGTTTTTTTTTTTTTTTTTTTTTTTTTTCCTTCTTTACAAAAGAGGATCAAAGGATTTCACTCTTACCCCCATGGTGACTCGAACCCATGACTTCGTCATTAGGTAATGGGTGCTCTAACAACTTATTTAGAGTTGAAAACTCTTATTATATTTTCGCATTTTTAAGTATAGAATATTTCAATTCACAATAAAAAAATATATATAAAAAATCACTAGGTAATTTACTGATCGATGGGAGAACCATAAATTCGTCAAGACTAAATGAGTATAAAATTCTAGAAAACGTCCTTACGAATAATTTCCCTGAGTAAAAGAGTACATTTACTTCTATTCACTTTCACTTGTTATGTTTCTAACATGAGCTAAGACAAAATAAACGAGCTAAAAAGAGTGAAAGAGTATTGGCCACAAAAGCTATATATTATTGGTCAATTTAAGTGTAAAATATTGTTGAGTAAAAGTATACGCAAGAAAAAAAGTAGAGCCTTTTTATACATCTGTCATCGATCTGTTGCATGAACAAATTTATTGATGGGTTTGATAAATTAAATTTAGGACTAAATTCAGTTTACCCCCTCCAACTTAGGGGTAAACATCAAGTCAGTTCCTAAATTTTTTTTTTAATCAAGATCGTCCCTGAAGTTCTGTTTTTCATCATCCGCGTCCAAATCTCAAAATTCTCTCCGATCATGACGTCACTTGCTGAGCTGGCCCCGACATGGGGCCCCACTTTTCAGTTTTTGGGCCTCAATTTAGATGAAATGTCGAAATTACCCTCTCCTCTCATATTCATGTCATTCGTCTCTCTTCCTCTGATCCTCTCCTCCCTCCTCCTCTACTACATCCCACAACCCCCTTTGGGGTTACACAAATCCCTTCGCAGCTCTGCTCAACCGCCACCATGAGCGCAACACAACCCTCCTCTCCTACCTCACTTCCCGCTCTCAATCTCTTCACCATCAAAATCAGTCTCCGACTACACACTCTCTCCTCTCCCTCATCTCCCAATCTCCCCAAACCCACTCTCTGAGGCATCCCCCCACCACCCAAACCATAAAACCAGATTTCACTTCACCTTCGCCACCCAAACCATCAAAACCATAATTCAATTCGCCTTTACCATTAAAACCAGATTTCTGCTCTACCTCCAAGAAGCAACGCGCTGCACTATATTCCACCATCAAAAACAAATCATCAAAAACAAACTCGTGCTTAAGAAACCACCTGGAAACTATATTCCACCAACAGAAACACAAAACAAATAAGAATTCTGATACTTAGTGATCTGATTCAGAACCCAGATTCCATAGCTGAGCAAACCTACACAAAAAATAAAAGCCTAGAACCAAAGATTGAAACTTTAGCCAAAATGAAAGAAACCCAGAAGAGAAAGATCAAAGCTTTAGAAATGGGTTACCTTGGAAAATTGATTAAGGGAGTTTTTGAGGCCGGTATCCCGTCAGTGGAAGGCCAAATGGGGCTGCTCGAATCTGAGACCTTCATCTTCATCATCTTCGTTTTTGTCTTCTTGTGCTTTACAACCATGGCTGCCTACACCACCACCCCGAACAACAAAATCCTACTCATCGAACATAGCCTGGCCCATGCCCAGCTCGCCGGAACCCATCTCCTCCACGTCGTCTCCACTGAAGACAAACTCGAACTTGAAGTTTAGGAATGGATTGTATGAGTTGGAATCGGGATTGTATGAGTCGGAATCGGGGCCGCTGCCGCGTGCTGAGATGGTTTCGAGGTCGTCGCTGGAGGTCAGATCGTCGTCGAGCATGGCAGCGGAGAAGGATGAGGGAGGAAAGGGAGGCGTGTGGTCCTTAGATGCGAGCTTGCGCTTGTGGATATAAGAGGTAGTAGAGGTGGAGGCCAAGTGGGATGGCGACGGGGACTATGAGTTCTGCGAATGGGTGGAGACGGCGAAGTGAGAAGAAGAAGAAAAAGAAGAAGAAGAGGAGGAACCGAGGAAGAGAGACGAGGAAAATAGTATGGGGTAGAGGAGAGGGTAATTTCGACATTTCATCTAAATTGAGGCCCAAAAACTGAAAAGTGGGGCCCTATGTCGAGGCCAACTCAGCAAGTGACGTCATGATCGGAGAGAATTTTGAGATTTGGACGCGGATGATGAAAAACAGAACTTCAGGGACGATCTTGATTAAAAAAAAAATTTAGGGACTGACTTGATATTTACCCCTAAATTGGAGGGGGTAAACTGAATTTAGTCCTTAAATTTAAGAGTTCTGTTCCATGATTAATTCTAAAACGTTCACATCAATTTCAACTTGGAATGGATTGGCCTGCGGAGATAATATGATATTAGTCATGAAAGACTGGGCTAGACTAGAAGTTGTTGACATTGAATTGGTTCAAATTGGAGACAGTCAAAGGACAATATTAATTAGCCAAGACTATTCTCGTTTGAACATTGAACTGCAGTCTGCTTGACAATCATTTAAGCTTAATTTCATTTATTTTTCAAAATTTTGGCCCTAAATTTTTTTCTTTTCAAAATATCAGATAGTTCATGAAAAGTATTCTTCTAAATTAAATTAAAATAGCGAGAAAAAATTGTTGATCCATCAACCTCTCACTGTCTGCTGATCCTCTTGTTTCTTTTACATTACTCAGCAGTCAATACTCAACTTGTCTTTGAACTTATGAAATATTCTCGATGTTAAAGGATCCTTTGTGAAGGTATGAAGTCACACATTGAAGGATAATATACATGCAGTATGTCAGTTAGTGATTCACTATTTATAATCCATTGGTATTTTCCTTATAAATTCACTAATAATAAAAGAGTGAAGTTATTACTTTGAGAAAAATATCAGTGTTGTGCCAATTAGTAGTGAACCATATTTTTTCGTTTTTCATATTTGAGTTCGTATATGATAAACAATGAATTTTCGTAATGAAAAATTACTAATTTCTTCTTGAAATCAAGAAGAGAACAAATCAATTGTTTCTGGCCATACTTTGTGAATGCATGTTCCATGCAAATTGATTTCTAATTTGTAATCGTCATATCTTGCGCTAGTAGTGATTAATAGAGTTTTTCTTAAAATAACTTATACGCCAAACTTAATAAATAAATTTAACGAGTACACATATCCTTAAGAACGCGACAAAAAAGCAGTTACTTACATAAACTTGTATTTCTAATTCATTAAGCTCATCTAGAAAAATACACAAAAGACTCGAAACCTAGTTGCTAGTCTCTTATATGACTCAAGTAGGGGAGACTGCAAGTCTTTGACTGTCCAAACAAATCCATTTCTGAAAAATTCAAAAAAAAAAAAAGAATCTATAGACAGCCTAAATTTGATTTTTTCCCTACTTCATTCTTTTAACTCATTTCAAGGACACCCTTTATTTCGCTTTTGTTTCACTAATGAGATCACAAATCACACACCATCGGAAGATGGGAATGCTAAATAGGGATTGAGGCAAAGGGGTATTGCATTCTTATTACGAACTCAGGAAATATATCTTCATACTAATTCCAAAATTCGATAATCAATATTTTTATCGATCCAACTTATTTTTATAGATCAATGGAAAATGTTCCTTAGATATGTTGCAAAGATTGGTGAAACAAGTCAACATGACGAATATAATAAACTCTAGCTGTCCAATTTAAGCAAGACCGAAAGCAAAACCTTTCGGCTCTTTGCCTACTGGTTTTGATGTAAGAACCAATTAGCATGACTTGCAACATAACTTTTACAGGTACGTATGCTAAAAATGAATCATGTTCGGTATAATTATGGTCGAACTTTCACTTTATCATAATTAAAAAAAACAATCGTCTTACGCTTAGAAGAAAAGTTAATTACTTAACAAATGAGTTTGGTTGAAGTGATAACCAACATTACAAATGGTATAATATGTTTGGCAAGAAAATATTATTCGGTCCACAATATATGACTGTGTGATGGGAAAAACCTACTTGCATATACCTACTGCCCTAATCCTAAATCGCAGAAAAGGAAGGTCTCTCCAAGCTAGAAGAGAACGGGGTTGATAGAAAAGTTGAACAAAGCACGTAGGAAGTATCGTGGTTGTTGAGTGTTTTGGTTGCACTTGGAACATTTTGATTGAGAAATGAGGGAAGACATGACTTGGAATCTGTATGTTCTTTGTTTTTCTTTGGTATTGCATTGCTTGCCAAGCCGCAGTCATTATGATGGATAATGGCATTGGCAAATATTATAACAATCTGAATTCTTATTGTGGAGCATTATATCCAAGTCTTTTGTTAACATTTTTTTTTGTTTTCCATTCAGAGGCTAATTGTGGAGATTTTTATTTATTGTTTCGTATTTTTTTTTCTTTTTAATCGATACTTTTTTTTTTTTTTGAAATAGAAATTGATGTCATTGAAATCAATAGCTGGCAACAGCTAAAAGCTAGAGTGAAGCTACACTTACAACAAGATAGCTAGCAAACAACCGGAAACCCTATTCTAAGCAAACCAAACTCCGTACAATTCTATGATGAGCTCGCTTTAATAAGCTATCTTATAAGCAAAGAAACTCCATGTTTTCTAGGGCAAAATCATCTTCTAGCTCCCCATTAGCTAGGCACGCAATTGTGGTACCAACAGAAAGCCACTTCCTATCCAACAAATAGGAGCAATTCCTTACGCATAAGTCGCTTGAAAGCCAATCTTGTTTCAGGTACTTACCAACTCCAGTAGAAGCCATGACTTGAAATGATTGGACGTGGACCATAAATCGGCCTAAAAAATCCAAAAAGGTCTAGCTCTTGGGTCAGGCCCACCCTCATCACTAAGTGATGAATAAGGGTGGCTAAGCACCCTCCTAAACAGCCTAGAGAGCAGGCCCAACCAAACCAGCCTTGAAGCCAAGCCCACAAGCCCAGGCCCAAGGCCAGTCCAACCTAGCAGAAGCCTAGATCCTCTTCTGCCACTCCGCCTCTACCACCGCTAGCAATTTCGGCGGCCTTCCTGCCCATATCATCCAACTGTCCCACAGACGCCTGATTCAGCACAACCGGCCGGAGATTGATTCGCATCCTCAAACCACCGCCCTTGATTGACTCAGAACCTGATCCTTAAACCCAGATGAAGCCCAAATCGAAGCAACTGGAGCCAATTTGCCGCCGCTGAACAACACCACTCGAGCAACCACCTGAAATAGGCTGCACTCGAGCAAACGCCATTGTCAACCGTCGCGATTAGAGCCACCAATCAAAGACTGGATTGAACCCTCTAACCTAGAAAAGAACGGTCAGAGAGGTCTCCAATCCAGACACCTCTCGCCGCAACTCATGATCAACGCTAGAGCTCGTCCCGCACCGCCGCCTTACCTCGTCGCTCCATGGACACCGCCTTGCCCGAGGGAAGAGCGTCGCCGCCAGTCGAAACCTAGGTTTCGAAACCAAGGTCGCTCCGAGAAGCTCAAAGACGCCTCTACAAAAGAAATATATATATATATATATTTTTAATCAAGACTTTTTGTTGTTTACTAATATTGGGATAATGAATTGTTTTTCTTTACACGCTTTGAGTTATGAATCTAATCATGCATTAGCTTTGTTTGTTGTGGATTTTGATATTGAAAAAGGCAGTGTGAGAAAGAAAAAAAAAATTTATATGTTAAATGTTTATTGGAGATTTGAGGCGGATTTAGAGGCCTAATTTCCAGTGGGGATGGGGATGAAGAATTCCCGATATATTTTATTGGGGATTAGGGCAGAAATAAGGGTGGAGAATGACCCTAGAAATAAGAATGATATTGTAATCATCATCCCCAACCCGCCCCATTAATTGCCATCCCTCTCAACACATCACCAAGAGCCATTGAGGTCATCCCATGATAAACATGATGAGAAAGAGGTACTCCTCAAAGTACAAAGAAAAAGTTAATAACTCAAATTGAATATTTTTTCAATCCCATGCAAGCAATTTGACCAACCCTTGTAGAGGTGAATCATCTAAAGAAAATGCAGCACGTCCGGCCTATTTCTGGAATATAATAGCTTCCTAATTCTTTTTGCTGATAAAATTGATCAAAGGTCACTCTCATATGAACCAAGTCAAAACTTGGACCAAAAATGCTTTGAAATACAAATGTATGATAGAAATATATGTCATTTTCACTAATTGTTTTTTTGCTGACTATTGCAACTTTTATTTGTCTTGCTCTTGAGAATTCCTTTTTACCTAGTCAAAACTAGGACGAAAATGCTTGAGGTGTACGTACACTAGAAACAAAATTTCCACCGAACCAAACGTATAAATATCTTCTTCATTTTTACATAAAATATGAGCACCTTGTTCATTTTTACACTGCCAGTTAAAAAATCTAGCAGGTAAAAGTCATGTTTGGATTAGCAGTTAGAAAATCTAGCAGGTAAAAATCATGTTTGAATTAGCAGTTAAAAAATCTAGAAGGTAAATGACCCAAAAGGACAAAAGTTGAGGTTTTATTTTCTCACAAGTACGTCTTCTCTTATTCTGTTAGTGAGCTGTTGCTGAAATTATCCATGAAATCGGTGATGTGTGGCTTATTGGTTATTTGGAATAACCGATATCGTGGAGGTCAAATGTCCAATTTCACTAGCATCCTGAGATGGAAATATATATATATATATATATATATATATATAGAGAGAGAGAGAGAGAGAGAGAGAGAGAGAGAGAGAGAGAGAGAGAGAGAGAGAGAGAGAGAGAGAGAGAGAGAGAGAGAGAGAGAGAGAGAGAGAGAGAGAGAGACTTTAATGAGGACCTTTAAAATGATGAGGACTTTCTAAACAATATATGGTTGTAAGACTCACTTTTCGATTACATTTCGACAAATCAATCATTAGATGTTTAGGTATGCATGAGTAGATCAATTCTGAAATTTTTTTTTCCAAATTGCTAATCTTTTAAGGTACCAAACTCGTTCAAATAATTGGACGAATAAAAAATAACAAACTTGAATTTTTCATGTTCATAAATGATAAATAACGATTATAAATGCATTAATGATTATTAATTTAGTTGAAAATTTATAGAAATAATCTACTCATAAATATCGAAAAATCTAACGATTAACTTGCTGAAATGTGTTAAAAAAAGTGAGTCCCACAACTAGTGGCGGAACTATATGAAGGTCTGGGAGGGTTCAGACCCCCCATAGTTTTAGGACTTCTCTTCTTAAGTAGCATATAATTGACCTTTGAAATTGTAAACCGACCAAACTCAATTGATTGGACCCCCCCCCCTCTCCTGTCTCCTGCTCTTAGTTCTCAGCCCGGTTCACAAAGAAATGAATCATAAATGATAATGATAATGATTTAAAAAGTGTATTGCACAAATGATAATGATGTTAAAACAATCTCTCTCTCCGTAGAGCACAAGGGTTTTCAAAACATTTCTCTCTCTCCGTCCGGCGGCGCGTCCGGTGACGCTGTCGTCGGACGGGAATTGTTGGCCCTTTGGGCTGTGGGTCTGTGGTTTGCACCTTTGATCTGATCGCTGGTGTGCAGAGGACATGGAGGGGAAGATCAAGGCTGCTAGCGCGGGGTCTTGTTCTCACTGGCCGGGTTTGGGAGCGGAGCGGGCTGGAACGGCGACTGGACTGCCATGGATGCAGGGTCGGCGGCTTGGTGGGGTAGCACGGGCTAGGAGGCGGACTGGAGGTGAGGAGGTCGTGGCAGCGGGGCTTGCCTCGGATCGGATTAACCCGACCTGGGTTGGGCTGTCGGTGTACGATCTGGGGAAGGTGACGGTGGAATGGGGTGGTGTTTCTCCATGGCGGGCCGGGGAGAGCGGAAGGATGACGGCGGCGGTCCCGAGTCGTTGGTGGAGCGGCGTTGTGGGTGGTCCGGCGGTGGCCGTAGTGGGATCAGGCCAATATTGGCTGGCGGCTTTTGACCTTCTTGACTCCATGGTTTCTATTTGGGCTTGGGGTTGGGCTCCATGTTTGGGCCTTGCCCTAGCTCTCTTTTTATTTAAAACTGTTTTTACTTTTTGTTGCTTAGTTTATTTGCGCTTTTTGCGAGTAATAAGTCCCTATACTTGTGGTGCAGGGCTAGTTGGGCTCTGTGCCTGTGCGTGCACTCTAAGTGCCTTGTCTGGCCTAGCGAGGCGACGATCAATTAAATGGTCGCAACCTCCTAGTGGCAGAATGAAACTAAGTGTCGTCGGATCTGTTTTCCGGCGGCAACATAGTAGGAAAGCTGTGATTTTGGTATTTATGCTTCGTTGTAATCGAGTTATCTTTCCGTTATGTCACCGCTTTGTCAAATCAAATAGAGTAGCCAATTGTGCAGTCTTTGCTAATTGGTGCTTGTTAGAATATATGTATTTTGTAGAGTTTTCTGATATTATTTCAGGACACGTTATAGATGCTTATTGTAATCAGGGGTTTAGGCTCGATGTCCCCCCCTTGTATTCGGCAGTTTTATTAATCAGGGCTGGAGGGTAGCCGCACAAAGCCCTCATTTCAAAAAAAAGAAAGAAATGAATCACATGATCATTTATGGTTATTTTCTTCAATTATTTTATGATTAAGATGTAATTGATATTTTCTTTCTGCATTTCTCGTCTTCAATAAAAAAATTATGTAGATGAAAAAGTTTATATACAAAAACTTCCTAGTTTTGTCAAGGGCGCGGCTATTGCCACCCTACCAAATGCTCAGTTCACCCTACGTTTTACTTTTGACCCTTAAAATTCCAATTCTGCCCTTAAAAGTTAGAAAAACTGTTTTTTTTTTCTTTTTTTCTTTTAAGTGATCGAGGTGGTTCTGTGAGCGAAAAAGAACGCGCTACACGCGCCGTCTTCTGTGAGAGATCATGATCCGTCCGACGACGCGTCCTATTGACGTCGTCGTCGGATGGGCAACTAGGGGCTGTATTGGCCTGGTATCATGTCGAGGTGACTGTGGTGGTCGAGCTTTGGCCTTCGTTGTGACTGAACCATTCGATTCAGGTCAGATCCGTCTTGATATGCGATCGAGTGTGTTGGGTGGAGGGATAGGTTGCCTCGGTTGGCAAGGGGTGGCCGGGGACAGGTGGATTCGATGGCTGAGATGGAGGAATGGGGTCGATGTCGTTCAAGCCTCTGCATTGCTATGTGTTTCTGGGGTTTTGATGTCTCTGCCTATGATTTGGCTGCTTGGGATTAGATCGGTCTGCGATCTGCTTGTTCGAGTGGCTAGGATCTGGACGGAGAATGGGGCCAGGCGGAGGCGCGGTGATGGCAGTGTTGAGTCTGTGGAGGTGCTGGATTGGGTTGTTTAACTCTGGCTTATCCCTTGCTGGGCCTAGTGGGTCTTGGGCCTGGGGTACCACTCTAGGTCCAAGATGGTTTCCTTATTATTTTCAAGTTTACTTATTAGTAGATTGGTTAATAAGTTGCTACCACTTTTTGGTAGTACGAAGTGGGTTTGGTCTCAGTCTATGCACCTTGTGTGCCTTGTTTGCTCTAGGTAGGCGGTGAGTTTTTTGCATTGGCAACTGGTCGCAACCTCCTAGTGGCAATAACATGTCTGCTCTGGGTAGGTGACGACTGCCTTGCTTGGTCAAATGGTCGCAGCCTCCCAGTGGCAATGTGAAACTAAGTGTCACTAGATCTATATTCCAGTGGCAACATAGTGGGAAAGCTGTGCTGTTTGTAATGATGCTTCTTCGTAATAGAGTTATCTTTCTAGTATGTCACCACATTTGTAAAGCGAATGGAGTAGCCAGTAGAACACTCTTCGTTAGTCGGTGCTTGTTAGAATACATTGCTTTAGTTGAGACTCTTGTTATTATCTCAGGAAGTTCTCTTGATGCATACTGTAATCTGGGGTTTAGGCACCATGTCCCCCCCCATGTATTCTGCAATTTCATTAATCAAGGCTTAAGCGCAGCCGCACCGGCCCTTCTTAAAAAAATATATAAAAAAAGAAGAATAATTAAAGAGATAAATTCAAAAATAAATAAAAACAAACCATCATCGATTTATTGCATACAGACCTCCATCCTTCTCAAATGATCATATGCTTTCCTCGATCTCTTCCTTCTTCATATATATATATATATATATATATATATATATATATATATATATATATATAGATTTTATCCAGAGCGATGCCTCGCTCTGAAATTTCAGAGCGAGGTTAGGGTTTAGGGTATATATATATATATATATATATATATATAAAGGACTATACGTTAGAAGCCATAGATCCTAAAGACAAAAAAAAAAAACAAAACAAAACAAATATATGCAGAACAATCCCACTGCACTGTACGACCATTCCATTGAAGATTGAAGCAATTCTCAACTATCTTAGTCCCTTTCTTTCCCTATTTCTTGTACGCACTAGTTGGACGCTTAATTGAGATGTACAAGAGACTAAGTCAAGGCTCTCTCAGTATCTGGTGGAAAGAAATTCAAATTTGATTTGAGAGATACATAGTATTTATGCAGTTGTGGTTGCATAGATCTTTATTTTATTTTATCTTTTCTCAAAAAATTTTAATTTTGGGGTTAGTATTGGAATATTTGGTTTAAAAAAAAATTGTAGGCTGAACTAAGCATTTGGTAGGGTGGCAATAGCCTCACTCTTTTGCCAATTAATTATAGTACTTTGCACCAAAAATATAATAGGTACTCAATTGTTATCATCTATATAGTTAAATTTACTTTTTACTTCTCGACCCCCCCAACTTATAAATCCTAGTTTCGCCCCTGAGTCATAACCGTTGATTAGAAAGTCCTCATTAAGTCCCCACCCTAAACCCTATATATATTTACACACACACACACACACACACACACACACCACACATATATAGGCGATCTAGAGCGGACATCCGCACTGTCGCTAAAGTGCGGACAGCGACGCTGCAGCAGCGTTCAGGCCGCGACAGCGCCGCAGGACTTGCCGGATGGAGGCCAAGGGTTGATCTCGACCTTCTTCTTGCTGGTGGAGTTGCCGGCTATCAGTTTGCAGTCGCTGTCCAAAACCTTGAAGTTGCAGGTGAGGTCACTGGCCAGAACCTTTAACCTCGATCGCTGCCTAGAAGCGGTCTGGGATGCCTCTAGCCTCCATCCGGCAAGATTCGAGCCGCCGTTGGCGCCTAAACGCGGTTGTAGCGTCGCCATCCGCACTTTAGCGACACTGCGGACGTCCGCTCTAGATCTTGCCTATATATATATATATATATTCAAGATTTATCAATAGGATTCTTTCTTTGGAACATTGTATTGAAAAAGGACAAAAAATGTTTATTGGGGTCAATAAATGTTTTATATGGAGACCAATAGAAAATACAGACAAAAAAAAAAAAATCTCATTTTGCTTTTTTTTTTTTCTTTTTTTTTTTAGTTAAATAAATAGTATATTTATCACAAGCCAGAATAGGCCGTTACATATCCTTCCGCTGTCATTTAAGGCGATAAGGTGAGGCGCTGCATCAGCGTGATTCAGGCCCGGATCCGTACGACGAGGCGCAGCTGTTTGGGTCGATGCGGCTGGAGGTCGCAGCGGCGTAGATCTTGGCGTCATATAAACCTGTAAATGGATCGGATTTGGATCGGATCGACCTAAATCCAAATCCGTTTACTTAAAAAAAAAATTCGATCCAAACCCGCTCCGTTAACCCGGCGGATCGTTGATAGCTTGATCCAAATCCGTATCCGCCGGGTTAACGGATACCCGATCCGCTAATCCGACCCGTTTATAATTTCAAATATTTTAAAATTTTAAATAGTAATATTAAATTTATATCATTATACCTCATAAGATATTAATAAAATATTAAAACAACATGAAAACTATCACCAAAAGTAGAATTACGTTATCAAAATTGTTAATGCTTCTTGGAATCTTGAGTGATGAACTGTCCCTTAGATTTCTGCAAAAAATTTGTATTAGAAATTCTTCATATTTTTTATTTTTTATTTTAAAAAAATAATATTTTATTATTACAAAAACGGGCCGGATCATCAACAGTCGGATCGACCTAAATCCGCATTTGATCCGTTAAATAAACGGGTTAACGGATCAATGGATCAAAATTTTCGATCCAAACCCGTCCAATAGCCACACATCTTGAGCGGGTCTGGATCAAAATCCGGTCCATTTACAGGTCTAGCGTCATGGGTCGTGGCAGAGGGGGTTGGGCGGAGGTGCTGAACTTGTGGCGTACGACATGATGTTAGAAGATGATGGGCCGGGACCAAGCCCGCTTGATAGGCTCAGGCGGTGGACTTCTCTTGGACGGTGTTGGGCTCACTATTTTGGGCTAGGGTTGTTGCCCTAGTTCTTTACTATGTTTTAGTTTTGTCTTTAACAATAAATTCCTTGTATTTAGGAAGCTAAGCACCGATGTAAACTCTATATTTCTCTAGCGCCTCTGAAGTAGTACCAAATGAGGGTCTCCGCTACCTCTACGTATTTGATTGTATAATGAGTAGGACTATATGTACGTACGTACCACTTGTGAGTACTACCACTAGCTTCTTGTCTGTCATTTTGCCTATTTAAGTAAACGTATTACATGTTTTACAGTAAATTGTTTGACAAATTGTCTCAAAAAAATTAAGACAAGACAATCATACAAAATAAAATAAACTAGTATAAGAACATGTATATTTTTCTTTTAGAAACAAAATTTCTTAACTCTGTCACTGAATGAATAAACTGTTTAACTATCGATCACAACCTAATTTCCCATAAACCAATTGCCAAAAGCTAACTAGGTCAAATTTCTAATTTCTTCCCATTTTTCTTGAAGACTCAAAATGCAGCCTCATTGTTTCTCAAAGGAAAGGCATACATCCCCATTCCTATTAACTTTGATCATCAAAACTAAGACGTGATAATTTTTTAGCTCACAGTAATGTGGTGATGTTGGGCAGTCATTAAAACCTACAATGAGGTTGTGAGTGAATGGTGGGCAGTAGTGATCAGTGATTGGAGGGATTACAACTAAACCCCATTGATTATTGTAATAATAGTAAAATTTATAATGTCGGACTAGGTCCCCTGAGATTAGAGACGCTTGGGGATGGAACATGCGAGGTTGGAGGCGGGGACCAGTCATATCATCTTCCTTTGTCACAGGTTCATGAATAGTCTCTATTTTCAGTCAGTCCACCACATATTATTGTAGCTGTCTTCCCCTTTACTTTTCAGACTTAGGGTCAAATAGTGCAATTATTATTGTTTTTTGTTTAGAAAAATAAAAAACACCCAACTACTGCTCAGTTGGAGTCATCCGCCACATTCAAACCATCTTATAACAGCAGTCCCAACAAGTACGAAGTTGAATTTGAGCTATGTTAAGTTGTAAAAGCTCCAAAATTACGATATGTATTTACTTTCGGAGAATCGCCTATATTACAGTCACTCAAAAAACAAATTGTAGCGCGTTTGAGGATATGAAACTATTATCAGTCTCATCAATCCCGTTAATTTAGTGTTTAGTTGGTATGTTGGAGTATCGTCTGTTGTGGAGATGCTAAAGACCTATGTAAAGACGAGGGCTCTAACAAGTATTATGAAGAAGTTATTGGTATTATGGAAGTTATAAAGTCCAACTTTGAGCTGCATAATGGTTTTCTTATAGTGTGATTTAGTGAATAACAACTTATTGCTTTCAAAAGTTCCTAGTTCTTGCATCTTCGAAAACGGATAACCTTTCTTATCCAACCCATTCATTTTGCAGCCCAGCCCACATAATTCTTATGTGATATCATTTTGGGTTTTCCTTTGTCCCGACTCTACTAGGAGATGAGAATTCTTTACCTATTGTCGATGTTGCTGCAAACTTTTATCATTAAACGGGATCACGGTATCAACTATTCACAAGGACCACAACTATAGTCGTTTACACTTTACAGAGAAAATCTAGGATATGCTTTTATGAGGCTGCACTGCTAAGTTAAATGCTGAATGAATAGTAGTCATTGAATACTCAACAAAATGCTTTGCTTTTATAATCCTTATATACAAACACGAATCTATAGTACTATTCTGCAGCTACAACCTACGTGAACAACATGGCCTTACAGTAACCACAACAACAACATGGCCTTACAGAGAACTCAATCCTTCATACAGTAGCAAGAAATTAACAACAGATTCTACCAGGCAGCTGAGCGAAAACTTCAAATGATCACTAGATGCGATACACTCGGGAATAACCTTTCCAAAACTTTGTTTCCACCATCAAAGTGCTCGAGCAAGAGTTTTAAACTCAGTCAAGCAAGACTGGAGTGTCTTTTGGCGCTTCTGGAGTGACTGCCGCTCGTTTTGTAGTAGATCAATGGCACCAGGGACAATAAACATGTCCATGAATTTGTCATCATTCACAGCAAACAAATCCAGACCAAGTGCCAGAACAAGCCGATCCCGACTGCAGGGATAAGACAGAAGTAACAACTCATTATAACCCTTTTAAACTAATACATGTAAAGAATATATTCCAATGAAAAAGCAGGTATTGATTTGATTTGGCACAAGGGATCTAGGAGCTAGGCTACTTCGCGCACTCTCTAAGACCCTAATTCTAAGCTAAAAGCCTAAATCTAAGTGAAATTGATTAAAAGAAAGGTCAAGGGTAATTCTCTAACCTCTACTCTCTAGTATATACAAAAGGCCTCTGCAGCAATTTAAAGTATCTAGCCATATCAAAGCAGACAAACTATAAGTCTATAACAAAAGAATGCTAGTAGTTTCGTACAAAAAGGAAAAACATTAAAACAAAGCGAATCTGGAAATGCTGGAGTATTTAACCAGTGGATTTTTTTTTCTCACTTTTATGGGAAACCACTTTTATGAAAAACATTAAAACAAAGACAACAAAAACCACAATTTCTGATTTGCAAAAGTAAACTATAACTAAATGAAATGGAAATTTCAAGATCAGCAAGTGGAATTAAGAATATTTCAAATTCTAAGAACGAGAAAAAAAAAGGAAATCAAACTCAGAGGCTTTCCCAAGTAAGACAAAAGTCAAAACACTTCACTCTACTGGTAATCTTAATTTTAACTAGGTCTCATACTAAAATAAATGTAGCAAAAGCAAACAACAAATCACGCTATAACCTCAATATGTTGCTTATTATGACACAGGGAAAGTAAATACTGGGGGGAAGCTGAAAAGGTGGGCTTAAAGGTATGTATCAAAATGCAACTCACCAAGGGGTTAGGAACCCAGAATTCAGAGCTGAGGCTACATTTCTCTCAACAAGAACTTCGCGTATGCGTGCAAAATGCTGTGCAGCAGATGAACAGATTTCTGAATAAGGCGAGCCTGATCTTAAAGCATCATCACCATTTCCAAAGAGAAGAGCACCCCCATTTTGTGCTCTTACATTGTCAAAATATTTGTTATTGCCTGCCATTCTTGATACCCGCTTTCTGGGTCCAATATCAATGCCATTTCCAAGATCCTTCTTTGCAGCACCATCACAGGGCTGATCAGGTGATGGGGTCTCAGGCACAGTCATTTGGCATTCTCGAAGAGAATCTCTGGCCTCTGAACCTTTTCCTGGTGTTGTTTGCTGTGCATTCTTTTCTGGAGGGATATTCTCCTGATCTATCATTGTCACATCAGACAACTCTAGTAAAAATGAATTGACTGAGGATTGGTTAGATCTGACAAAAGAGGTTGCACTGGAGCCATAGCCTCCTTGGAAATCATTCTCATAACCAACCAATGAGTATGGACTTGTAACCGAGTCCAGGTGGTGGCGGACTAGTTGCTTGCACTGTTTAGATAGATCTTTTACAAAGCGATTGTAAGCCTGCCTTAGAGCAGCATGAAAACCAACATACCCATCCATATTTCCTGATTTCCTCCCATCTAACACAGTGAACAAAAAGGCCACAGTTTTGATATCAGAAAAACATAATTGATGAATATGCAGGAAGCTCAAATTACAATGCACATTGAATACACATTCTTAACTAGTTCCACAGCATACCATCCCCTTTATGTGTATTTCAGATTCCAAATTACCTATTTACTTCCCTAAGCTGAGAAGGAAAAGAGTTCAAAAACAAAACAAAAAAAACTGTACCAACTTGTTCACAACTCTTTGGGGTCACTGATAAACGGAAGAAGACTAATAATTAAAAGGAAAAAAGAGAAGAAAAAGTTTAATAGCACATATAACTACTTACTTTCTGAATCACGGTAGCGAGTCCGTTCTAGAGCAAGCTCAAAGAGATTTCCCAAAACAAAAGAAAGCCGATCACATGCAGTGTCAAGAAGAGGAGCAAGCCATGATCGGGCAGCAGCACGTGCAATCTCTGCAGCTGCCTCTGTCACCCCTCTACCCCCACCTCTGCTAGCATGGGCAAGTAGTATATTTGCTACCTGTTAGAAGAAGACTTTATAACTAACCTGTCTACATATAATCAAAATCAAAACTTCTAAGCTAAATTGCTTTAGCAGCAAGAGCATACCTTCTCCCTCGACACTGGAGGGCATTCAATTGAATATGCAGCACAGTGGAATTCATGCATCACCCTTTCAAATGCAGCTCCTCCATACAGTCGAAGAGTAGCATTGGGAGGCCTTATATCTGCTGTAACACCAGGCCAACCCCCAATACCACTTTCTGACCGCTCATCAAAAGTTGTTTTTCCCCATTGCTCGGGGGCAGGATCTGCTGCTCCATCAATCAAAGCCCCCTTCAACATTTATCAATAACACAAACCAAAATAAACATTTATCAATAACAGGGAACTTCAACAAGATTATACCTATAAAGATTAGAATTAATTAGAAGTTTAAAAGAGATTAGATTAATTTAGAATATAATTCAAAGATAATGATTGCCAAGGAAGATACTTGTCAATAGAACTGAACTGAAAATTTTGATAAAATTCCCTGACATATACGTATTATGGATTATCCAAAACAATACGAAAACTTATTCATACGTAAAATAAATAAATAAATAAAGTAACAAACAGGTAAAAGAATCAATTTAAGATTTTGTGCTAAATCTTAGAAGTTTTGACTAAGATTACCCACCACATGATTGCTTATAGAAGCTGTGTACAACATTGCAGATCTTCTAAGCTGAGAAACATCAGAGGTGGCCTGTATTTTTGAATCCATCGTGGCTAGTTCGGTAGTGACTTGACTGCAGCGCTCTTCAAGCAAAGCAAGAGTAGCTGGGGCAGCTTCTTTATACCTTTTTTGTAGTTCAGACTCCAAATATTCTCTCAAAGAGCCAAAACCAATGTAAGGCCTAAACTTTTCTTCATCAAATCCTCCCTTCACACCTTCACGCAGATGTCGTAGAACTTCTGAGTCTACCTGAGATATTTGCTTGCGGAACTCGTCATTTGAAATGGTATTCCTATCCTTTGGCAAGGCAACAAAATATGGGTGAGTGTTATCTCCAAGGTAACCACTTGCACTCAGATAGCGGTCCACTTCCCACCGGTCAGAAAATTCCTGCATATGTTACTTTACAATCAAAATCAATGTTTCAAACAAGATAAAATCTAGTTGAGTACTTTATATGAGGCAACTGAAATAAGTTTTATCAGTGAACTATTCGATCTTTCCATTTTTTACCAACATTATGTACCATACTGTAGATATGCTGAACTGGTCATACCTTTAGACGATTATCAAATTTCGAGACAACAATTATAGTCCTTTTAAATGTTGGATCAATTTCACGAATGGAATCCAACCACAAGGATGAGCACCACTCCACACTACTTTGTTGAAGGAAGAGGAGAATGCGATGGGGAGGACTAGCCAATGACTTCACCATCGAAAGAATTTCTTCAGGTGTCCTTTCAGGTTCTCCTTTCTTCGCCTGCCAACAATATTTCACACCCTCAACCCAAATCTAAATATCTCACGTTTAAGTTGCAGCATCTCAAACTAAAACTCACCTTAAGAACAAAGCCTGGAGTATCAATAATTGTTAGATTTGGACAATGAGCATATTCCGCTCTCATCACAATTGGCTTGGAAGAAACTGCAGTTTTAGTCTTCTTCAAAAGCCCATCTGTTCTGGACTTTATAACATCCGCAATTGCAGATGGCAACACGATCGGACTTCCATATTCTTCAGAATCCTCCTCCTGTTTTCAAAACGCTAACAATAAGTAAGTTTCTAGATTAAACCATCATCTACAGCAGAAGTAAGAGACACTCTAGTGAAGGAAAACCAAGATAATACACAAATACAAAAAAAAGAAGTCACCACCACAGCCAGACACCCCTAAAACGTCAAATGTGCAGTGCAAGAACAAGTTTCCCTTGTCTCTTTTAGGTCTTACTTTACCACGGATACGAACAAAAAGAGCAAATTGAACACAATTCTCAAACAATCCTGCCTAACATTCTAATCTTGTTACATTAACATCCTAAAATCCAATCCTTCAGCCATTCTTCAGCAAATTTTTTCTTCTTTGCCATAACTAGTTTCGTATTCCAGATTTCCGAAAATCACAAGGCCTTAAAATTAAATTCAAGTTCTCCTCATCAATTATCTGCAATTTTAGCCCAATCCACTAAAAAACCCTAGAACAACATCCTAACTCCTAAGACCACAAAATGTCAGGGCAAAAACCATGAAATTGCACAGGAGAAAAAGGAAATGACCTGGAATCGGCACCGGGGCTCGAGAGCGGTGGGGTCGTGGATCATCTGGAGAATGAGAGGTCTGCGAGTCCCCATCTCGACCTCGCGGACATTGAATCGAAACCCTAAGAGAGCTTCGAGGAGGGAGCTCTTGCCGTCGGATTGGCCGCCGAGGGCGACGATCTCGGGGATCGGGAGCTTCTCGCCGAAGGCCACCGTGGCTGCTTGGAGGCGGTTGTAGGCCTCGAACCGGGACTTGGAGTTGGAGAGGGAGGAGAAGGACGACATGTCGTTTGCGGCGGTGGAACTGGGGTGGGGGTGTTTCCGGGAGTGGGATGATTTGTCCGATGGGGTTTTGGTTGGTGTGGTGAGGAAGGCGTTTGTGGTGGCCATCGGAGGGAGGGAGAGAGAGAGAGCGGGAAGGGAAGGAGCGTCGGGGTTTTGAATTTGAATTTTGCCTTTGAGAAATGAAGCCTACGTTAGGGATGATCTTGCTGGTTGGGTCGGCCGGGTCGCGGCTGGGTTTGGGTTAGTGGGTTTTGAGACTTTGAGTCCAATGTTACGGGCCACTTGAAATAAGTTCCCATCTTATTTATTTGATGGTCTGGTGGTGGTCTAGGTCAATAGGAACAATATATTTTGGATAAAAATGAATATATGGAAACAAAAAAATAACGACAGAAATAAGTGGTTACTACGTGCACGTGGACTAATCACATTAACCCGGATCACCTGAACTATATATTATTAATATCTCCCTTAAGATGGTAGGTAACTTGTAATATTACAAGTTCAGTTCATACCCATTAATACAATGAGTCTTTTTTTTTTTTTAAGAATCATATGATTTTATTGTTTACCATCGCCAGAACAGCACACACATTAAGGAACCATCACCGATTGATAATTTTGTGAAAAAAACCATGAACTCAATAGAGAGGAACCCTACCTCTTAGGGTTTCATGCACACTGGAGGTCGTGACCGATTGCGTCCAGCACCGGCCTCGGCTGGGTGAGAAGGTTCTTGGAGGTGGATTTGTGTGATCGTGGTGTTTCAGTGTTTGTGAAGTACGTAAGGTGCAGGTTGCGGTGCGGCAACGGCCCCTCAACGTTGGTGATCCGGGTCGCTCTCAGGTTGCAACGATTTAGTGGGTTCTGGGGATTTTGGAACCGGGTTGAGAGACGACTGACCTGTGGGAAGGTGGTGTCGGCGATTTGATTGGGTCTTTCTGCATTGGTTCTGGTTGTGATTAACTAGTGCGGGTTGTTTCTTTCGGCCGGCGAGTTCAGAGAAGAGGCAACGGTACTTGAAGGATTCCTGCCTGATAAAGTGGTGGAAAGGCCGACCTCCAGAAAGCTTGGCAGGAGGCGCAGAGATTTCATCTCCTTGCTAGCTCGGGTTTGGCCTGGGCCTGGGCTTGGGACTTGGCTTTTGGGCTTGGTCTCAGGTTTTGGGCCATTGAGTTTTTAGTCTAGGTGCTTTATTTAGATTTTTGTCTATGCTAGTAGAAGCTTCTCCAGAAGCCTTTGTAGAAGTAACTTGCTCTCTCGTGCCACAATGTCGTGCTTGGCATAGTAGCGTTAGATAGAATAGTTTGCCTACAAGGTGAGTTGATTTTGTTGGCATAGACTACTCAGAGCTTACATTGTCTATTTAGAGTAGACTACTCGTACTATTCTTTGACTATAATCAAGGGTCATATTAATTAATTTATGAACTCTTTACCTCAAAAAAAAAAAAAAAAACAGCACACACATCAAAGACTAACACACAAAGAAATTCTATAGCAAAAATATTGCTACCATTAACATTGACACTCTGGATCATATTTCGAAAGTGCACAGTAGTCCAGTGAAGACCCAAATTAGGATGACAACGCAAACCAAGAAAAATGGCCTACTCCATCTCTAACCTTAATGGTACGTACTAGTTCTATCGCCGATAAGAATTGTTGGTCACACACACAAGGCATTAAAGGCAACAACGAAATGATGATGGTAGCTACAGAGATTCTCGATGAAAGATGAAGTCATTGAAGGTCTAGCATATGGCAATTAGGGTTGAGGAGAGAATTCGCTGATCATTCTAATTATCTTCATATTAACATGGTGGAATTGACAAAGGCGTTCCGTTTTTTTGGCTAAAATCGACCATCGAACTGCCTTATTGGTTAGTAGAATTCTAAAAATGAGATGGACAAAACCAACAAACTCGTTTCAATGCAGGTCAGTTTCAATTCCCTTTGGAACGTTGAGGTTGATCAATTTTTCCAATTTTAAGCAACCGATTATAGAAAAATAGTATCGTTGATGAGGTTGAAGGTAATAGCTACTTCAAAGTTGGACTTGAATGTGAATACGGAGCAAAGTTTAAACTACAATTTCCGTATTGGAGATACAAGAAATGGGAATTTAGGGTTTACTCTTGGGTTGATGATTGGCGATGACAAATAGTATCGTTGATGAGGTTGAAGTTTAAAAAAAAAGACATAATTGCCAATTTGCTACAGTAAGTTTTCAAAATTAACCAATCTGCTACCCTAAATTTTATTTTAGTTAATTCACTACCCTGTTGTCAAATTTACTACTTTTTTTTAGTAGAACCGATAACTTTATTTATCAATCGTAACATTACAAAGAGACATATCACATAGTGGCCCGTAAAAATAAGCCTCACACACATAACATTACACTTACATACGTTTGTTCGCTCATAATTAAACCCATAAAAATTACAGAGTACAAAGCAAAGGAAAAAAAAATTAGAATACCCATACTCCAATTTGACATAGTCAAGTCAAAATGACTGAATGAGTTTTCTCATTGATCAGTTTGTCAAGTCGAGCCTGCTGCCAGGTAACGTTTAACACCTTAATTGTTGATTTTCTGTCATTAGAGAGTGAATGCTTCCCGGCATAAAGGGCCCATACAGTATAATAAAAGAAAGCTAAAACGCTTTTCTAACTATGTTACCATCGAATAATAAATCAGATGACACTATGTGTCGTCATGCCACTAGGAGGTTGCGACCAATTGAAAGAAAAAACAACAATAATAAAGTAAATAAAAACAATAAAAGTAATAAAGACGATAGAAAACTGAAACTAGGCAGGGCCAAAGAAATGGGCCCAACCCCAAGCATCCACCAACGGTGGAAAGAGATCGCGACCCAATAGCCGAGCCTAGCCCAACTTTTGCAGGGCCACCCCCAACGTACCAAGGCTTGTGTTGCACCACCATCTTTGCCGGACCGCTGTCGTCGCACCATCATTCTCGTCCCTTCAGCAAGCAACTGCACAAATCCTAACCACCACCCTCCCCATATCGGATCTCAAACAACCATCAAAATAAGTTAATCAATGTTTGTACAAAAAAGGATGAATTAAAATAAGTTATTGTGATAGAAGAGTTGTAAATTGGCTAATTTTGAATACTTAGGGTAGTAAATTAGCTTAAATAAAACATATGGTAGCAAATTGGTTCATTATGAAAATCTAGGGTATCAAAATGACCGAAAACAAATTGACAAAAAAAAGAAGTGACAGCCTAACAGGTTTGGAATGGAGGTCGTCGGGATCTAATTAGTAGAGAGTGAAGGGGCTAAAGTGAGAACGAAAATGACTTCATCTGGAGATCAGTATGCAGTAAATAATTTATCCAGCATATAATTAACCCAATTTTATGTGTTTGCCCTACCAATTACCATCCATTAACCCGATAACCGGCCACCCACTAAAAGCATGAGTAAATAACTTGATGCCCTATCTCCCGTCATCTCTTTGAGCAGAATGTGGAAAATGGAAATCCATGCCAGCACCGACCCAATCGTCTCCAAAATAAACCTTGGAGAACCAGCTCATGTTTCTCATAAATGCCGGAACATGATGAATACGAAATATTGTTTGACATACTCTCTTCTAATATAGAAAAAAAAGAGAAAAGTTCATATGATACAGCTACTTCCTGTTCCTCCATCGTTTCTCTTTCTGAAATACTCTCTTTCTTTCTGTCCAACTGATTTTACAAAAAAAAAAATAGAAAACGATAACTTCCAGAGTAACAGAAATATTGTTGTAATTTTGTCATGTCACTTCCACCATCAAAAGAAGACACATGAGTCCTATCAAAGTCACCTTAAAAAATTGGTACCGGAAAAAGGATCACCTTAAAATTTGGAACCATATTTGTCTCACCGATGTCGATCTCTTTCGAGACTTTTTACACCTTTTACAATTTACAGACGCCATGCTACTGTCCTTAATTTGTATTCTCCAAGTCTTCCGGAAGGCTACCCAGAATCGAAGACAGAATTTCTTTCTTTCATGGCAAGTAAGGGACTGTGGTCTCCTGTGGATGGCGACAATATAATAATTCACCATAGGTGATCGATGGCATGATGTCATTATTCTTGATGAGGATAATGATAGTCGAATTTTGTAGTCTGGTAATTTGAGGTAGAATTTTATGCAAGTATAAACCCTAACCTTTTGTCAAATGATCCAATTTATAAGCATGTAGATTTGTTAGAATTGAGGAGAACTTTTGACAAGGTGTTCAAGTGTTTCAACAAAGTTTTGATGCTCTTGCAGTTATATATGGAGACTTCTTATATCCTATCGATCCAAGTATACCAATTTCATTTTGTAGAGGCTATAGTCCAGGGTTCTGATTGTATAAATTAACGTTCTCACTCTATAACATACTGCATGTTTTGCATATACACATGTATAAACACTCTAAAGCTAACCACATTTTTCGTTCCACCACCTTAAATACTATGCTTTCGTATATAAAATTGCTTCATTTGGTGTTGGCGCCTCTATTTGTTTTGGAACATCGAACAAGAATTTATCAAACAATGAATGTGGTTTTAGAGCAAATCGTGACCTACAAATTTGCTGTACCATTTGAACCGTATAAATACATCATTCAAAACGATATATAATACAAAAGTACGCAAGTCCGCCATATTCTGGCCATAATTTAACTATAGAAAAGAATTGGTCATACATACACTAATAAATCTGTGATATAGTCTGATAGGTGAGTGCTAGTATCACATGGAGACATATGACACTATGATCTAGCAAGCCAGAATAAGAGTAGGTGATTGGGTCAACACGCGTAATCTCGGTCTGATTTGGTCAGAAAACTAAGGCATGCAAAGGTTCTGCCATACAGCCGTAGTTGTCAACCCTCTAAATAGAGCGGTCCTGATTTGTTTATTCGTATACACGAAACCTCGACCAGCCAAGCAAAACTGGACACGTCAACAATAATTGGATCGGTAACGTGACCACTTGTGACTTTAACGCAGTATCCGCCGAAGTAGAAGATCACCTACACAGTGGATCTGTCACTTTGCGTCCGTCCATGAACAAGCACATCGATTTATTAGCTCTGATATATGTCCACCATTAATCTGATATTCTTTTATTTTCTGCTAATTTTGACTTTAAGTTGGTTTATTGATATTTCCCGGAAGTCATTCGTCAACTACTCGCTCTTCACGGATGAAGATGCCTTGAAAGACTTTTTGCAGATTTTCTGAAAGTAAATGTAGATTGTGTTGTCATGGCGTCTGATAAATTTGCACTCTGTTGGTGTGGTCATGTGTGATCAAAATTTGTAACCGGATATAATAAACAAGTTCAAAACATCTCTTATGATAAAAAAATTTCTTTATTGGATCAATACATGCATTTCTATGTGTGTCTCTTCTTCCTACTTCTGATAATTCCCACCAGGTTAAACACATATTGTAATTGGGTCATCTCTTACTCAAATACATGTTTAAGGAGTATATTAGTCAAATAGAACGAAAGAATAAGAGATTGAGAATTTTCTGATGTATTGATCTTCTCCAAAGATGGAGTACATATACAAAGTATACACATTCCTAATAGGAAACTAATTACACCGTGATATTCTCCCCTTTAACTACATGATATCCTCCTTAACTATACAATCCTAATTATACTACAATTCCTACAATTATGGAGAGTGACTCACGCCAACACTCCCCCTCAAGTTGGAGCATACAGATCATGGATGCCCAACTTGTCAAGTGAGTCACAAAACGCCTTGCGAGAAACTGCATTTGTAAGAATGTCCGCCAACTGCTCCTCAGTAGGAACAAAGGGAAACATAATGATCTGTCCATCCAGCTTTTCTTTAATGAAATGTCGATCTACCTCCACATGCTTCGTGCGATCATGCTGAACAGGATTGTGAGCAATTTCAATTGCAGCCTTATTATCACAATAAAGCGGTATAGCCTTTTCCTGCCTGAACCCCAAATCCCTCAACAGATTTCTCAACCACAACAACTCACAAAGTCCTCGGGCCATTCCTCTATACTCTGCTTCTACACTAGAACGAGCCACCACCTTTTGTTTCTTGCTCTTCCAAGTAACCAAGTTACCACCCACAAATGTGAAGTAGCCCGAAGTAGACCTACGATCTGTAATATTACCTGTCCAGTCCGCGTCTGTGTACCCAGAAACATCCAAGTGACTGTGTTTTGAAAAGAGTAATCCCTTCCCTGGAGCAGACTTTAAATACCGCAAAATACGAAATACAGCATCCATATGAGTCTTACTGGGATTATGCATAAACTGACTCACCACACTAACAGCATAGGCTAAATCTGGTCTAGTGTGGGATAAATAAATCAACCGGCCAACTAACCTCTGGTATCTTGCTTTATTCGTAGGTACTTGATCCAAGTACTCTGCTAACCGATGGTTTTGCTCAATAGGAGTATCAACAGGTTGACAGTCAAGCATACCTGTTTCTGCCAGCAAGTCGAGAACATACTTCCTCTGACTCAACACAATACAATCCTTCCCACGAGCAACTTCAATTCCCAAGAAATATTTCAAATTACCCAAATCTTTCATCTCAAATTCTAAAAATAACTGACCTTGTAACCTTTGAATCTCCTCAAAGTCATCACCTGTCACAACCATGTCATCAACATAAATAATCAAGGCAGTTACTTTACCACACCGATGTTTAAGGAACAAGGTGTGATCTGAATTGCTTTGCCGGTAGCCAATTTTCTTCATGAACTTGGTGAACCTGCCAAACCAAGCTCTGGGAGACTGCTTCAAACCATAAAGAGATTTTTTTAATCTGCACACCACCTGCTCTCCAGTAGAAGTACCATATCCAGGAGGCAAATCCATATAAACCTCTTCATGCAAATCACCATGCAAGAATGCATTCTTAACATCAAATTGTTGTAAAGGCCAATCAAGATTAGCAGCTAACGAAAGAAGTACCCGAATTGTGTTAATTTTGGCCACTGGAGCAAATGTCTCATCATAATCCACTCCATACTTATAGCCTTTAGCCACTAGTCTTGCCTTGTACCTGTCCACCGATCCATCTGAATTGTGTTTCACAGTATACACCCACCGACAACCAACTGTCTTCTTCCCGGGTGGTAATGATACTAGATCCCACGTACAATTCTTCTCAAGAGCATCCATTTCGACTGTCATTGCTTGCATCCACTTCTCATCCCTCATTGCATCCTGCACTTTACTAGGAAGAGACACAGAAGATAATTGATTCACAAAGGCTACATATGGTTTAGACAGCCTATGGGTCGACACATAATTAGCAACGGGGTATTTAGCTTTGGCATTTAGAGTAGGTTCATAGTGTTTCGGGGGTTGACCACGGGTGGAACGACTAGGCAGAGTTTTGGTGGGAACAATATCTGACATAGAAGAAGGAACACTAGTTGACACAGAAGGGGTATTAGATAAAGAAGGATTAGAACATACCTCGGGTGATGATTGAGCAGGCGAGACCACTGAAGGAGAGGGAGAGACAGAAGAACTGTTCAAAACGGCATTGGTGACATCGGGAATTTCATCGGAAACAGAATCAGAAACTTCCTCTTCAACTGACCGGTCAGACTGATCCGGTAGACTGGTCAGTAGCTGACTACCCAAATTCTCTTCTCCATTCGGTGGGCTACTGTCCTGTTTTTCAAGTTCCGTTCCAAAACACTCCAGCCTTGAGAACTCGGATGCTAGTCTCCCATCTTGCCCACTAAACAAATCTTCATAATAACAAGACTTCTCCCCCTGACGAGGAGTCACAGGAGGCAAAAAATAACATGCATCTTCACTGAACGTAACATCCATGGTGACATAAAACTTCTGGGATTGAGGATGATAACATTTGTAACCTTTCTGATGAGAACCATACCCTACAAACACACACTTAAGGGCTCTAGCATCCAACTTTGACCTCTGATTCTTATATAGATGAACATAAGCAATACAACCAAAGACACGAGCAGGAAGAGTATTAGAAGATGGAATAGAAACATAGTTAGACAGGACCTCAAGTGGGACACGACCTTGAAGAGGGACAGACGGAAGACGATTGATTAGATGCGAAGCACACAATACGGCCTCTCCCCAAAGATACTTAGGCATGTTAGCACTAAGTAGAAGAGACCGAGCCATGTCCAGAAGATGACGATTTTTCCGTTCAGACACCCCATTTTGCTCAGGTGTCTGTGGGCATGAAGTTTGATGTATGATGCCATGGTGTTGGAAATATTCATGAAAAGAATGATTGACAAACTCACCCCCATTATCGGAACGAAAGACCTTAACATGAGCATCATATTGAGTACGAACAAGCTTATGGAATGCTGTAAAAGCAGAGAAAACAGAATCTTTGGACTTAAGTAAAACCACCCAGGATAATCGAGTAAAGTCATCAATGAATAACACAAAATATCGCATTCCAGAAAGGGTAGAATGTTTAGAAGGACCCCATACATCTGAATGAATTAACTCAAAAGGCATAGTACTAGAATGAAAACTCGAAGGATAACTAGACCTATGACTCTTAGCCAAAGCACAAGTTTCACAATGCAGGCTAGACTCACTAACTCCCAGAAACAATGAAGGCATGGACTTCTTCATAACTCCAAAAGATGGATGACCCAAACGCCTATGCCACAACCAAAGCTCACTTAATCTGTCAGAATTCAATGTCAGGGCTAAAGGCTGTTCCGGTGCTTGTGTTGGCTCTGCGTACATACAATCCAAGTGAAACAGTCTCCCCCTCAGGTCTCCCTTGCCCATGATCACCCTGGTGCACAGATTCTGAAAAATAACATACATTGGATAAAAGGTTACAGAGCATTTATTTTGTGACCCCAACTGGGATACAGACAAAAGATGATGAGACAATGAGGGTACATAAAGCACATCATGCAATACAATGGATGGTGTAACCTGAACAGACCCAATACCTAAGACTGGAAAAGACGCACCATTCGCATTAGAAACATGGGATATAGAAGGGGATGACATAGACATAAAGAAGGACTTATCATAGGTCATATGGTCAGACGCACCAGAATCAATTATCCATGTATCACTACCAGTAAAGTCAGCAACATGTAAAGCAACACCAATTTTACCTCGAGTTCCCTTAGTCAAGGAAACATTACCCTGTGAGGGATCTTGCCCTGCAATGCCGTAGAAGTCAGGTTCTGGCACCAATTGGACTGCCGCTTTGCCTCTTTGACCACCACCACGTCCTCCACGTCCTCCAGTATTATTGCCTCCTCTCCAACCAGAGTTGTTGTAATTAAATCTTCGCAGCTTAGGACATTGATTCTTGAAATGGCCAACTTCCTTGCAATAGTTGCAAGCCATTTGATTATAATTCTGGTTCTGCTGATATCCCTGATTCCGTGGCTGATACTGACTCTGAGATGGAACTAGGGTAGAGTTCCCAATCTGAGGTTGAGGTGGAGGTGTAGCATGGATTGCTAAACCAGAAATTTCAGAATGAAGGTTCTGAGCAGCAGCCTTATTACCTTCATCTCTTCGGATATAGGCAAAAGCTTGTTCCAATGTAGGTGGAGTTGCAAGACGCAATAACTCATTCTTTGCCCCTTCAAAGTGAGGGTCCAGGCCAGCAAGAAAAATATGGACACGCATCTTATCCTGCTCAGTCCGATAGGAATTAATATCAACTTCACAAGTCATAGGACTAGGGTTTCTCTGATCAAGCTCCTGCCAAATTGTCTTCAAATTCGCATAAAAGGTTGCAACAGGCTGTCCACTCTGAGTTATTTTGAAAGCTTTGACATTCAATTCATGAACACGAGCAAAGTCACTCCCATCATAATATGTAGCAGCAACAGAATCCCAAATTGCTTTGGGAGAATCATAGTTAGCAAATAATCTCATTACCTCCGGAGTCATAGCCTTGAGAAGAATTCCCATCACATTAGTATTTGTCGTATCCCATTCATCGGCTTTTGGTCCTGCAGCAGGTCGTGCTGCACTACCGGTAACATAACTCCACTTTCCAATCCCCTGAATATGGATCTTCATAAGCCTCTGCCATAACTGATAATTGGTGCCATCGAGCTTTACACCAAAACTTGAATTATCTGTCACATTCTGAACAATCACAACCTCACGGGCCACAGAGTTCACCCCTCCATCCTGAGATCCTCCAGTATTCCCGTCAGTAAGAGTCAGATCCACCATTTTTTTTTTTTTTTAGACCCTACAAATTGTAATAAAAAGAATACCAAAGAACCAGGATGGATATGGACGGACACAAGAACAAAAAGGATGAACTGATGGACAAAGGATGAAATCGACTTGTAGAAGCAAAAGAACCAATTCACGACTTGCAGAAGCAAAAGAACCAATTCAACAAAAAAGAACCAAGGCAAGAGAATCAACTGACCAAAAGAACCAAGTCAACCAAATCAAAAAGGACCGAATCAAAAGAACCCTATATTTGCAGCGGAAAGAACAAACCGAGTCCGAATGGATCTCGGCTCTGATACCAAGTCAAATAGAACGAAAGAATAAGAGATTGAGAATTTTCTGATGTATTGATCTTCTCCAAAGATGGAGTACATATACAAAGTATACACATTCCTAATAGGAAACTAATTACACCGTGATATTCTCCCCCTTAACTACATGATATCCTCCTTAACTATACAATCCTAATTATACTACAATTCCTACAATTATGGAGAGTGACTCACGCCAACAATATTGAATATTTCAGTTCTATCTTAATAAGATCATGCTCTTGGATCTCAGAGTTTGAACAAAGAAAAGCTTAATTACATAAGGGTGCCAAACTATATATATATTATACTCTTGTAGCACAAGCTCATGCAGATCGATCTTAAAGCATTTGCTATTAAACAAGTAAATAATTAAATTCTTAATTAGTCGAGTATGGGTAACGTATACATACATTCAAAACCTGCAAACCCTAATTTGAGGGTGGCATTGAGACAACAAATCTAAGGCTCTTCCCATGGCGGAGAATTTGGAAGCCACCCCTCTTTAGTCAAGTATCTCATGTGCTCCATTGCACTAATTATTAATGCTCAACTCTAA
Source organism: Rosa rugosa (assembly GCF_958449725.1). NCBI lineage: Eukaryota > Viridiplantae > Streptophyta > Magnoliopsida > Rosales > Rosaceae > Rosa > Rosa rugosa. Next base: position 50,501,382 of record NC_084821.1, on the reverse strand, counting down.
TGGCATGGGATTATTCTCATAGCTTATTAAACTAACATATCTCCATTAAACAGAATTTTGAGAATGTACTTAATTAGTTAATTAAATTGATATTTTATGAGAAGTTTGCACCTTAAAATACCCACCTTCCCTTACTTTACACTCTTGTAGCCAATACTCATTTTGGAGAGAATGGCAAACTTCCTGAAGCTCACCACCATTCTCTCCCTTATGGTTTTGGCTTTGCTCCTAGCTTCGCAATACCCAATGGCCTTCTCGTCCGAGCTCGAGGACGAAGACGACGAGGAGTACGTGCTCGATGCTCCGAATCCGAACTTCAGATCCAAAAGCAGGTTCTTGGCCAGCATTATCAAGAAAGGAGCGCATTGCGACCCCGTCAAGTACAACATCTGCAATGGGATTTCGGCAAACAATGGAACGAGCATTCTGCACTGCTGTAAGACTCATTGTCGTAACATTCTCGGAGACCGGAATAACTGCGGGAAGTGCGGGCGCAAGTGCAATCAGGGACAGCTTTGCTGCAATGGAAGTTGTACGTATGTTGCTTACAACGCCAATCACTGTGGCAAGTGTGCTAGGAAGTGCTCGGCTGGGGTTAAATGTGAGTCTGGATACTGTGGGTATGCTTAAACTATAGATTCGTTAATAAATATTGATTAATTACGTACGTGATGTTTGTGGTTATACTCACACGAGAAGCAGATTAGAGTGGACAGAATCGAACTCTTACCATGCATGTATAGAGGAAGATGAATAAGTGGTTTACACTGAACTGAGCTAGCTAGCTAGAAGATACAGCTCCCAAGTTTTGTATTTCTTTGCTGCGTGTATGCTTAATTAGCTATTTGTGTCACAATATATTAATAAGAACTCATGCAAGATACGTGCGTTTGAGTGTCTAGTGTTATTTTGATCATCTAATAACACCTCATACATTTTTAATTTTTACGAGGGGTTTTGTTCCTGTTTTGGATGTTTTCTTTATTATCTAATAAAGTTATCTTTCAACAAAAAGAAAAAGAGATTTATTTTGATCATCTAACTTCTTTGATAGCTACTCATTTGGTGTGTATGGATGAAGAAAATATAAGAGGGAATTTAAATGAAAATGAGGAATTCATAATTCCTAAACATGAAGTTAAAGTTGTGAGTTTGTTAAAGATGCTCTCACTGGGTGTGTGATCAATTGTGAAGCAAAACCCTATGAGAGCAGCGCCGCTCTTCCTCAACCCTAGCCCACCGAGGCTAGGCTATCTACCTCCGGCCACCAACAGCCGATCTCTAAGCCAGCCATGGCTCTGGCCATTACACAGCAACAAAGGATGGAATATGATGGTGCGGGTTCCGACTCAACACCATGGAAGTGCAGAGCAACCTGATTGCCCTCTGCCTATTGCTTTACCTGATCTGGGGAACCTAGTCTTCTCCGACGAAGGACGGAACAAGATCGATCAACCCCAAATCGAGGCACTCCTTGTCAAGATGATCTCGATCAGATCTGGCGCGGGGTGTTGGGATATGGGCGATCGCATTGGAAGTCTACTAGGATTGCGCCCTTGGCCTCTCCTCCATCATCGATGGCAACCTATTCCAATCTCTTTGTCATCGGACTCATTGAGCATGACGGCTACTGTCTCCTCCACGAGGCCAAGGCTAGGCCTCTCTCAATCCCAATTTGCTGCTGAAGCCCTGGTTTTAATGGGGACTGTGGATCGCTCTACTTCGTCCTGGCCAGGGACGTCAAGGCGAGGTGAGATGCTCCGCTTGGGCGCTGCCGGCGATGAAGCATGCAGAGATGGAGTGGGGCTCTCGATTGCGGTGGTGCACAGTGGTGGATGGCTCCTGCTCTGGTGGATGGTTTTAACGCTATCGGCGCTGGTGCTGTTGATTTGGCTGATCAAACTCCTCATCCAGCCTTTCTCGTCAATCTGGTTCCGATCAGATTCGATGTTCAATGGCTTGGGCGGGGATGTCCTGATGGTGCAACTGTCTCTGTGGTTGCACTTGGTGGTCGTCGCAGCGTCATGTGGCAGTGGAGTCCGAGGCACGGAGCTGCTAGAAGGTTGCGCGGCGCCGAGATTGGCTGGGCCTTTTGGGCTTGCTTACTCTTTTTGGGACTGGGATGAGGTCTTTGGGCCTTATCTTGGGCCTCATGAGGAATGGGTCAGCCTTCTAGGGCTGAGTCTCATTTAGGTTTTATTTACCTAGCCTATTCACTTGTCTTTGTAACATAGTTTATAGGCTTTCTTGAATAAGTGAGCATGGGTACCGTCAAATGATCGGACCTAATCTATGTATCGCTGTGGTTTTACCACAAACTCTTTATCTGCCCAGAGATGGTAGAGGGAGGATATGTAATGGTCCTTTCTGGCCTGAGTAATATTAATATATCGACGTGATATTTTTCAAAAAAAATAATTCCTAAACATGAATTACCTTGTTTGACATTCTAAACGTGGAAATTATAAATTTCTCTATGGAAAAAAAAAAATGAAGGAATTGATTGTCTGAATTCCTCACTTCAATTTCCATCAAAATATGTGTTTTTTTCTTCGAATTTCTTGCAAAGTTTCTTCTGATCTCTTTATTAGTTTCCAAAACAATATATATTTTTTTAATATTTTAGTTTGTTTTAAACTTTCTTAATTTATTAGACATCCCAATCTCTAAAAACTTACAACCAAACAATAGAAATTGCAACTAATGAAATTTTAATTGACGGAGTTTTAGATTCCATCATTTCAACATTTCTGAAGAATTAAAAAATTTCTCATCCAAACGCATTAAGTTAGTTTAAGAGGACAGTCTCAACAAAAAAAAAAAAAAAGTTTAAGAGGACTGTGATGTATCAAACAACTGCTTTATTAGATATACAAATCTCCCCCCAGGCGGAGAAGAACATCATATTAATATAGCAATTATATTTCAAGAAGTTTACTTTTTCAATTAAAACGAGCGCAAATTAATCCTTCAATCATCAACTACAAGTTTTGAGTGTATCACTTTAACACATTCTCCTATTAAAAATGTTTTCACCTTCCAAGTATTTTTACTCTATATAAACGGAAAGCATGTTTGAAAAGGTTGAACTCAATAAAATGCGAAAAGAACGGAAACTGCAATTACAATACGTCGTACTGAAGTTTTGGGCGCGTTTTAACTAACTATGCTCTCCCAAGTCTTCTAAACCTAAAAAGGAAATGAGTCTTTCGATTTGTCTCAACAGAATCATAGCCTCATAGGTTCACATTAGACTAGAGATTCATGCATTTTCAGTTGGTTGTACTCTCCCATGTCCCAAACCATACGTACAGTCACAATTTCTATAACTCAGTTACCTTATATTTGTCTTACATGATTTACTTATCATGCGCCGAACATGTATTATTGTTATCTTCCATCAGTGTAAAATTTGCTACTCAATAAATAGCAAGTATATATGGGTAAAAGAAAAGGGAATTGGTTTATAGAAATTTCCTTTAACAATTATAGGTCAAGCAAGACTAAACATGGGAGTCCTAAACAATTCAGATAGTGGAGGAAACAAGTATGGGTAAAAGAAAAGGGAATTGGTTTATAGGAATTTCCTTTAACAATTATAGGTCAAGCAAGACTAAACACGGGAGTCCTAAACAATTCAGACAGTGGAGGAAACTAAGAAAAAAATATATATAACTTATAGTTGTCGGGATTCGAATTTGCTCACCCCTAAGGAAGGAAACAAACTGCTAATGATATTGTTATGAACGAAACTCATTTTCCTACACAAAAAGAAAAGAAAAGGAAAACACGAATCCCAAGTTAATATCAACAGTAAAAGCATTGACAAGTAACTAACAAAACAACAGTCTATGTAAATTAATCGGACTTGAAAAGTATGAAAAATCAGTATTGAAACTACATAGGAAATTATTAATCGAAAACTACACAGAAAATTACTTAATTGAAAAAAAACTATTTAGGAAATTACTGGCATAGAATATCTAGATGAATTTATCAATATTTTGAGATATGGGTGGCTTCACAAAACTCAAGTGAACCATCCAAGTAGCCTAGGAGACTGTAAGACTTGAGTATTGTTGTAGAACGGATGGTGATAAGGATCGAAGAGCGGCTTGATCATGGCGTTCGGAAAAATCGGTTTGCTGCAAATTTGGCGTTCGGTGTCAGAATCTTAATTGTTATACCTTTTTGAGAAGGGAACGGCGCTAGGAACAAAACTAGTCGCTTTGTCACGAGGTGTAGGCTTTTTTGGGCTTTCGAGATCGTGAAACTGTAATTCATTATTTTTCAGCATTTTAGGTTTTCTAATTCGTTTTGGATTTGTTTTGTTTTAACCCATGGGCTTTAGGGTTTCATTGTTAGTTGCCCTAAGGTTCATTTTCTCATATATAAGTAAACTTTAAACGGTTGAAGAACCTATCTTTTATCATATTATCAATCAAATTGAGGGTTTTCTCATCTATCTCTGGTGAACTCCAGAATTCTTGTTTTAGGTTTATTGCTGGTAAACTTAGGTTACTTCTGACTGCGTAGTTTTCTATTTTCAATTTGAAGGGTACGAGATTGTGTACGTTCGAAAGCAAATCAAGCAATTCGGAGCTTGATGATGATGAATTCGGAGCAGCCATGGTTATTATTTGGAACTTGCAGGAGCTTAATTAGTTGGACAAAAATCACAGAATGAATATATGCGTGTATATCTGTGTGTACATATGGTGATTTGGTCCAAGTTGATTGGTTTGGGGGAGTTGGTTTCCTTCTCGGATTATTACTTCTTATAATTATCCTCGTAGTCCAAACTCCAAAAATGAAAAGAGTTAGAGTTTGTTTGATTATCTTTTCACTCTAGGACTGATTTTTATATTTCGATGGAGCAATAACTTCTAATATTTATTTTCCTATCAATTTTTAATATTTACTTACCGTCTACTAAAAAATGTAGTCGAGATTCTTTGTAAAAAAAACGTTTTTCAAAAATTTGAAAATAGTTTTTAGGATACCAAACATTATAATAGATTGACAGTTAGTTTTTGAGAATCGCGGTGTAGCTCTTGTTTTAGCTAGCCGAGCTTTTGTCAAGCATTATTCATTGGGCAACACCTTCTGGGTAAGATCAAGTCCGTACTACTTTTGCAAACATCTATACTTGACGAAACAAAGGGACTGAGCAAAGCATACACAACTTTAGTATCTTTTATGATGCTGCCTCATTTAAATGACTTGGTTTTCGTGCTTACCTGACATTCCATCATTGCGACCCGCTTGGAGCTTACCCTCAACTAATTTGTGATACTTGAGATAATGCTTATGGAAGCGATTTCTGGTCAAAGAGCCGCACCCTTAATAAAGCTCGAGTAAATATACTGCAACAAAAAATGAGCTCTTGGCCATTGTCTTTGTAGATAAGTTTGCTACCTTCCTGGTTCCCAAGTGGTGGCGTACTCGCACCCTTGAGGTACTTACTAGCCAAGAAAGAAGTGAAGCCGGGACTCGTAAGGTCAGTCCTCTTCAAGAGATTGACCAGAAAAGAAATGTTGCAGACGATTACATTTCAAGACTAGTAGATGGGGAAGATGATATGAGGATCCCCGTCAATTAATCATTCTGGATGAGCAATTGTCCGCTCTTACTTCTCAGGAGGAGCCATAATTTGTGCATACTGTGAACTAGTAAATAACCGACTAGAATACACAGATAAAGTTCTTAAGCATCGTGAAACATTAGGATTTCTACTGTGACTAGATGAGCAATGTACCCTTACACACAATAACCTTAGTCAACCCATTTGGACTTCAAATTAGCCTTTTCTTCTTCACCCCCATTATCATTCCCTGTAAACCTAACTTCCGATTCCCACCGTTTTCAAGGAGTTAGAGTTTCAAAATAAGGTGGTGCTTGCAAAGCTAGAAGTTCTGGGTTTGTGGAAAGTTTACAATAAAAAAACAGGAGAAAACTGAAGCACTTTTATGTACTAGTTGATGAAAAAGAAGTGTCCTAAAATCTGAAGCACTCTGTGATTTGTAATTGAAGTCAAGCTATTAGTGGCCATAAACACAGCAATGGCTATACAATATAAATAAGCTCCTGACAATGGATAGAGAAAAGTGTGTTGATCCATCCCTCTTTTTTTTTGGGTCTGAAATACCATATATATCCGTGTTCTTTATAGATATCCCACTACTTTTGAGTTATCTGAAATTTCTGTGACGTGATCACACCACCACACTCTAGTCTAATACAACGGTTAAGCGGAGGTCCATCTGTATCACCTGAGAGAGGTAATGCACAAGGATACAAAGACACCTCGCAAGTGACTTAAGAGGAGGTTTTTGGCATTCATAGGGAAGACGGATAACCCAAGTCACTGTCTGAAGTCACCGCCTCCCCAAACCAAAAGGAAAAGGGTGTTGGGATTCCCTGATGGGGTTGGGTGTGGGAAGACGGATAACCAAAGTTACTATCGTATGCTGTCTAAAGTGACGGCTTCCCCAAACCAAAGGGAAAGGGGTTGAGGCGTTGGTGATTCCCTGATGGGGTTGGGTTTGGGAGGCCAACCGGGAAAACCGAGTTAGTGAAATGCTATTTGGAACTAATGGAGGACCGAGTAAGGTTGCAAACACAATGCAAACGCAAATTGGGCAGGGTTCGAGTTGCTTCCAACAAAGGACTAACTTGCTGATTTTGTGTGATCTAGCATAACTGAGGAGGTGGAAGGTCTTTATTTTGGGTGTAATGAAATCACACCACCACACTTAATTTCTTTATATATCAAGAAATTATTATAGACAAGAAAACACAGAGGCCATGCATAAGTCCCTATAGTTTCTTTCACAACAATGGACAATATTTCAGACATGCCAAAAGGCCAAACAAAGGCAGACACCCTCATCAAAATTTTACCAAAAGCCTCCTATCAGGTTTGGTTCAAGTAAATTTTACCCAAAAAAATTTACAATGAAGCAACTTTCCTTCAACGGTAATGGATACAAGAATTTAGGATCACCGCAGCTCAGCATTGTTTACCACTCCAAGCAACTCAAAAAAACAGAACAAAGATTCCCAAGGCCCCAATGTAGGAGCTGATATAACAAAGTAGACCCCCAAAGCAATCACAACTCAACGACTACTCATGGCTACTCTATTGCCTCTCGATGAAGCTCCAATATCTCTTCTCCATTGGCAAACTCAACCAACTCATATCAGAGATCATCTCCCAACCCACTTCTCTCAATGACACCCCACCCAACCCTATACTACGAAGTAACCCAACCCATGCCAGTACCCAAAACCAAGACTTGTTTTGAGCTGATTCTCCAACATGACTTTCCCTACACTTGTGGAACACCACTAGTCCTTGCTCACTACCCACCACCACCACACTTAAGTCTAATACAGAAGTTTAAGAGGAGGTCCACCTGTATAACCTGAGAGAGGTAATGCAGACGAATACAATGACACCTCGCAACTATGTAGATGGAAGATTAAGATGAAGGATTTCGGCATTCACATGAAAGACGGATAATCCAAGTCAATATCACAAGCTATCTAAAGTCACCGGCTCCCCAAACCAAAGGGAAAGGGGTTGAGGTGTTGGTAGTCCCTGATGGGGTTGGGTGTGGGAGGCCAACCGGGGAAACCCGAGTTAGTGAAATGCTATTTGGGACTAATGGAGGACCGAGTAGGGTGGCAAATACAATGCAAATGCAAAATGGGGCAGGGTTTGAGTTGCTTCGAACAGTAAACATGGTTGAATGGCACTACAGTATAATTTAAATGCACCACAACACAATCATCCTTGAGCATCATTATAGTACCAAAAAATACCAACCAAATATATTGAATTCAAGATAAACAGCATCAGACCAGTAGGAAAATGAAAAAAATGGCACCTTCAAAATCATCAAGCTAACACATTTACAATACTGTATTGTCATCAAAACAGGGGTTTACCCTGACATCAATTCCAAGAGTCATGAATCTCATATGAACAGGAAACACCACATTATCTCATGAAAGTTTACGAGACTGAGTAACTGCACTTGGAATTGTTAATCCCTAATCGGAATTATCAACTGATATTAACAGGAAACACCCCACTGACTAACTCGACCTGGACTATCAATTAACAGAATGTACACTGCCTAGAACATTAAATTGCATAACTCTCATCATCTACTCCAAAATGAAATGAAAGAACGTCAACAATGATCCTTTGAATTGTATGTCACCTTGGAGACGTGTTGATCCTTTGAATATAAAGAATACCACTCTTTCAGTTCCAAAACAAAATGCTCTGTACTCACTGACTAACATTCTCGTCCAGAACGAGGAGTCCTTCCTGCAATATCAATATAAAGATTTGAGTCAGTTGTAGCATAAACTACACATATAATGCAAAATGACACCTCTGTGTTTTATATAGTTGTTGGCGAAAGTGCAATTGGGCAATGCTACTCACAAGTCAGTAAGAACAAAGACTATCCTCATTGTGAAAAATTAAACATGTATAATCCAAAATGCCATCAACACTAGTTCCTGATTGCTCAAAGCTTAAGTTCCTGGATGCCCCATGCATTGGGTTTTGGAGGCCAACCAGGGAAACCCAGTTGGCGAAAGTGCAATTGGGCAATGATACTCACAAGTCAGTGAAGATCAAAGAGTACCCTCATTGTATAATTGTTGCTTGAATCTAGCCTATAAAATCAAACATTACTTAACCCAAAAGTAACAGCAACCGAAATCCAAAGCGAAAACCTAAACATGAATATATGCAGACATAATGGTGGAATCCCTGTGATGGGGTTGGGAGGCTGATCGGGGAAACCCAGTTAGTGAAATGGCAATTGGGAGTAAGCTTGGCAAACACAATGCAAACACAAACGCAAAATCAATAGGAAAAGCAATCATGGTCGAATCACACTAAATGCAACACAACACAAATCACCCTAAAGCATCATTATAGTACCAACAAACCAACCAAATTAATCGAGTTGAACACAAACAGCATCAGAATAATAGGAAAGTGAAGGGAAAAAAAAAATGATACTTTCATAGTCATTGTATTGGCATCAAAACAGGGGTTTACTCTGACATAAATTCCCAGAGTCATCAATCTCATATTAACAGGAAACACCGCATTATCAAAAGAAAGTTTGGAAGATTGACCAAGGACTTTCAATTACAATCCCTAATCACAATCATGAACTCATATTAACAAGAAACACCCTAATTCCACTTGGATTATCAATCCCTAACATTAGATGCTCCAGTTAAAACCCTAATCAGAAATGAATATCAAGAGTGCACCTTTAGGCATAGAGAGAGCCAGGGGGTGGAAACCTTGTCTTGGAAAGCCTGAAATTTTCATCAAGAAGCTTCACATAGAAGTCGTGCAACTCCATGGGAGGAGTTTCAGCTTGAGCTTCTCCGCCGAAAACTGCAAAACGAAGTCCCCCAGCTATATTGTTCTTGACGACCTCAATGACCTCGGCGTCCGTGTATCTCCTTCCCAAGGCAGCCAAGTTCACTCGGAGATCTTCAATGGCGGCCACGTAAGACTCAGTCGAGACGTTAGCAGTGAGTTCCAGGTTCTTGTCGGCGGTGCAAGAGTGGCGTTGATAAGAGCCATGACGGCCTTGTCGCCGGCGGCATCAAATTCGCCGTTGTCGTTCTCGAAGGTCCCATCTACGTAACCGTAGAGGTTGAAGGCTTGAAGAAGCGTCGCCATTGCGTACTTCCAGATGACGTAATTGCAAATTCTTTTTCTTGATTTTTTTCTTTCTGTTTCTGGAAATGAGATCGAGGACTACTGTGTTATATTTACCGAGAAAGACTTGCGTGGGGTACCCGCATGGCGGTGCGGCATATCAATCACTGCTCAGCAGAGGGGTCTTTTGGATATTGTACATTCAAAGAGCAGGGGCAGTTTCGGAAAAGAGGAAAACTTTTCTTTCTTCTGATTGGGTGGCCCTAAAGCCACGTGGTGGGGAAACCCCCACCTAATTACCTTCGTACCTAAACTACCCTCGTACTGTGGAAAAGAAATGTCACTACCACCCTCACTCTTCTCCGTGTTAGTCTACGATTGATTGGTCAGTCGACGTTCAGCGATGCCTCAGGCCCTAACTTCTCTTCGATCGGACGGCCAGCTGCCTGACACGTGTAAGGCCAAAAGCATAGACCTTTTCTCTCTCAAAATTTTATTTTCTAAGCATATATGTTAATAAAAAACTTGTCCAAAAAAAGAAAAAGCATGTAATAAAAATGTATAAAATTTGCTAGCACACCAAAATTTTTTATTTAAATTTTAAACTATTAAAATTATTAATTTTATTATTTATTTATTTATCTGAGAGCATCTTCAATAATTAAACTTAGTTAAGTTAAAAGCAAACTTAGTTAAATTATGTGCACTTCATTAGCGAAAAATAGAGTTGGGAAATCAACGTGAGTCCCTCTATAATGTCATCACAATACACGTCCTAACGCAGACTTATGGGGAATGATCACCTGCTTTGTTGCATTCGCAAGTACCAAAAAATCAGTTTCAAAAATCCGAGGAAACCAACCTTGGTTCTGCGCAAGACTCATATCAGCTCTACTTGCTAGGGCTTCCACATGTTCAGCTAATTGAAGAGACTGCTTGGTATAACCCTCCAACACAGTTACCCTCAGCATCTCGAACAATAATACCAATAACCAATCCCGCCCAAAGATGTCTCCCTTACACAGGCTCTGTTAGTGTGAGTCATCGTTCCCTATTAGGAATAGACTACAAGAGAATATATTGTTGTAAATACTTACCTTGTATATGTTGTAGTACAGTAGTACACAATAGTTGTAGTACGATTGTAATTTGTTTATATACACCACAGAATGGGTGTAATAACATATCAGAAAATTATTTTCTCAATCTTGTCTTATTTGACTTGGTATCAGAGCAAAGATCCGAAAAGGACTTTGTCTCTTTCTTTCAGTTTTTTTCTCAATCCAAGGAAAAACTATTGGGTTAAAAGCCAATTCTTTGGTCAGGCTCTGAAACGACGTCGTTTAGACGTCCTCTTCATCTTGTTTGTTCGCTCGACTTCGTCTTCAGCAACAGCCTTCGCTCGCTCGACTGCGTCTTCAGCAACAGACAGATCGCCCAGACCTTCAGTCCAGACCGGCTCGTCTTGCGTCCCAGATCGCCTCCATCTCTTCAGCAACAGACAGATCGCCGAATCCCATCAGTCCGGCGTCGCCCCGCTTCCGGTCGTTCCTCTCCCTCCCATCAGTCCGGCGTCGCCCCGCTTCCGGTCGTCCCTCTCCCTCCGTCAGAACCAGCTCCACTCGGTAACCCAGTAACTCGGTCAACTCGACCAACTCGGTCAATTCCAACAGTTTTCAAAAAAAAAAAAAAAAAAAAAAAAAAAAAATATATATATATATATATATATATATATATATATATATATATATATATATCGCTGCAATTGTTGGAATATCCTCTTTTTCCGCTGCATACTCTGTGATTTTTACTACTGAATTGTTGTGATGGGTGGTGATCAAAGTGAAGGTCAGGGTTCTAAGACCAATGAGGTTCAGAAAGTTGAGGTCTCTGTTAAGAGCTCAGAAGGTGGTTCTTTTGGTGGTACCAAACTCACTGGTACCAATTTCCGAACATGGAAGAAGATTATGTCCGTTTATCTTCGCGGGATACACAAGATGGGACATGTGACAGGAACAATCAAGGTTCCTAGTGAAGATGACATAGAAGCCTATGCTAAGTGGGAAGATGATGATGGGTTAGTAATGTCTATTTTATTCAGAGCCATGACTGATGATGTGCTCCAGATGGTAGAGGAATGTGAAACTGCTGAGGCAATATGGAAGACGTTAGGAGATCTCTATACAAATGAGTCTGATTTTATACAGGTTCATGAACTGATGTGCAAAGCTGCAGGAATGCAACAGAATGGGCAACCAGTGTCAGTGTTTTTCACCAAGCTGAAGAATGTATGGGCTGAAATTGATCAGAAGCGTCCTTGCAAGATCAAGAATCAGGAAGATCTTGTGTGGTACCAGAAGGAGAAGGAGCTAGAAAGGGTTCATGTCTTCCTGAGAGGGCTTGATGAGAAGCATAGCAGTGCCAAGGGAGAATTGCTCAGAATGACAGACGCTCCTAGTTTGAACACAGCTTTTACATACATCCGCAAGGATGAGTCTCAGCAGGAAAGTGTCAAACATGCACAGGTTGAAGTATCTAGCCTAGCCATTCAGGCCAAGTCACCTGCACCTTTCCTTCAGCAACAGAGTCCAGCCCCACTTCATCAGCAAGGTTTCCCGCAAGGCTTCTCCAACCGTCCTCGTCCTCAATGCTCTTATTGCAACGATCTTGGGCATGTTCGGGAGACTTGTTGGAAGTTGAACCCACACCTTAAACCTAAAAAACAAGGTTATCGCCTTAAGGGGAAAGCAGTTGCGGTTCACTTGGTCCAAGAACCGGATTTCTATGGAGTGGCTGGCCAAGATCATCATACAGCAGGTGGAGCTACCCCTACAGCCTCTATAGCTGGTCGAGGTAAAATTGGTATGGCTTTACAGATTTCTAACTTTGTTGGTTCTGATACATGGATTATTGATTCTGGTGCCTCCGATCATATGACTTATGATAAATCATATTTTACTGAATTGTCTTCCCCATCAGTGTCCTATGTAACCAATGCCAATGGTGAGGCTTTTCCTGTGTTAGGGTCAGGGTCAGTGCGTATTACTCCTACCTTAGAACTTCATAATGTGTTATATGTGCCTGACTTATCTCATCACTTGATATCTGTCCCACAATTGAACACTGAGTCTAAATGCTCTGTAACCTTTTATCCTATGTATGTGATTTTTCAGGATCTTCTCACCAGGGAGATAGTCGGTCGGGGGTATCTGAGGGGCCGGTTGTTCCATCTGGATCAGACATACGCAGGAGAGAAACCAGGAGCACCGTCCCGAGCCGCTTTGACTTCGACTTCTGATAAGCTAAGTGAGATTTGGTTGTGGCATCGCCGTTTAGGGCATCCATCTTTTAGTCTTATGAAGAAAACCATGCCTACTCTGTTTATTGGTGTGGATGAGTCAGTTTTACATTGTGAAACATGTGTCTTGGCCAAGAGTCATCGTGCTACTTATTCTCCTAGTATTTCTAATAAAAGTGTTATTTCTTTTGAGTTGATTCATTCTGATGTTTGGGGACCTTCTAGAGAGCCTACTGTATCGGGTATGTGATATTTTGTGTTGTTTATTGATGATTGTACAAGATTGTCATGGGTTGCTCTTCTTAAAACCAAAGATGAAGTCTTCCCTGCTTTTCAAACCTTTCGTAATCTTGTTCAAACACAATATCATAGCACCATTAAAGTCCTTCGTTCTGACAATGGGGGGGGAGGGAGTATGTTAATCATGTGTTCCAAGAGTTTTTTCAAAACCATGGGATTGTTCACCAAACCACGTGTCCACAAACACCAGAACAGAATGGAGTGTCCGAACGGAAAAACCGTCATTTACTTGATATGGCTCGTGCCCTTCTTTTTAGTGCTCATATGCCTAAGTATCTTTGGGGCGATGCTATACATGCTTCCTCTCATCTTATCAATCGTCTTCCATCTAGTGTCCTTCAGGGCAAAATTCCATTTGAGGTTCTCGCCTCTCATGTCTCCTTACCATCTTTTCACAATCTTCCAGCTCGTGTTTTTGGTTATGTTGCCTTTGTCCATGTACCAAAAAATCAGAGGTCTAAGTTGGATGCCCGGGCCCTTAAGTGTGTGTTTGTTGGCTACGGAGGTCATCAGAAGGGGTACAAGTGTTATCATCCACCCACCAGAAAGTATTATGTCACTATGGATGTTACTTTCTTTGAAGACATGAGTTATTTCTCCTCTTCAGATACAGCTCTTCAGGGGGAGAATTCATATTTTGAAGAGCTATATCATGGAGAGGGGGAGGAATCAGAGGGAGGAGGAGAAGGCACATAGCCAGGAGGTATTTTGACGGATCCGGTTGAAACTATTAGCTCGCCTCCTCCAGCAGCAGAAGCACCAGTTCCCATCACTCAGAATGAGGTTGAAGACACAGCTGCCCCTCCTGCCATCGCTTCTACCCCTGACCCACAGCTTCCGGGTACTGAAGATCATCCATTTGTGTTACCACTGATACTAGTAGTAGTGAGTCTAATGTTGAGCAATATGTGTTACCACATAGGACCACTCGAGGTCAATCAGCCAAAAGATATGAACCTACTCTTACTGCCAAATCAACATATCCAGTAGCCAACTATATGTCCACTAGGAGGTTGTCTAAGTCATATGCATCATTTGTGAATCAAATATCTGCTGTATCAGTACCTAACAAAGTGCAGGATGCATTGGGGGATCCAAAGTGGAGGAAGGCTATGGATGAAGAGATGGAGGCGTTGCAGAAGAACAGTACTTGGCAACTTGTGCCTCCACCACAAGGCAAGAAGGCTGTAGGCTGTCGTTGGGTGTTTACCGTGAAGCATAATGCAGATGGATCAGTGAATCGATACAAAGCACGTCTTGTAGCAAAGGGATTTACTCAGACGTATGGTATAGACTATGATGAAACTTTTGCTCCTGTTGCCAAGATGAATACTATTCGGGTTCTGCTCTCGTTCGCTGCTAGTTTAAACTGGCCATTCCGACAGTTTGATGTCAAGAATGCATTTCTTCATGGAGAGTTAGCCGAGGAAGTATACATGAGCCTCCCACCAGGGTATGTAGTTGCTTCTCCTGGTGAGTTTGTATGCAAATTGAGAAAGTCTCTGTATGGTCTCAAACAGTCACCTCGTGCTTGGTTTGGAAGATTTTCACAGTTCATGCGGAAGGTTGGTTACAGGCAGAGCAACTCAGACCATACCTTGTTTCTCAAGCATCAACAGGGGAAGGTAACAGCTCTAATTATCTATGTGGATGATATGGTAATCACTGGTAATGACACTGTTGAGATGGATAGACTGCAGAGACAGCTAGCTTCTGAGTTTGAGATGAAGGACTTGGGTGAGCTTAAGTACTTCTTAGGAATTGAGGTAGCCAGGGGGAGAGAAGGAATCTATCTGTGCCAGAGGAAGTATGTTCTTGACTTGCTGACAGAGACAGGTTTATTAGATTGCAGACCTATTGATACTCCTATTGAGCAGAACCATGGTTTAGCTGAGTATCCAGATCAGGTACCTACTGATCGAGCTCGCTATCAGAGGTTAGTTGGGCGCTTGATTTATTTGGCTCATACCAGACCTGACGTTGCGTATGCAGTGAGCGTGGTGAGTCAGTTCATGCATAATCCGAGTGAGAGTCACATGGATGCTGTTATGCGAATTCTGAAGTACTTGAAGTCAGCTCCAGGTAGGGGAGTACTATTTTCTAAACACAACAACATTCTTGAGATTTGTGGCTTCACAGATGCAGATTGGGCTGGAAATATCACAGACAGGAGGTCGACATCAGGTTACTTTACCTTTGTGGGAGGTAATTTGGTTACATGGAAGAGTAAGAAACAGAAAGTTGTGGCACGTTCTAGTGCTGAGGCGGAGTATAGAGGTATGGCTCACGGAGTGTGTGAATTGTTGTGGCTGAGAAATCTGTTACGTGATCTAGGTTTCATACTCAAAAATTCCATGCAGTTGTATTGTGACAACAAGGCAGCTATTGACATATCACAGAATCCAGTACAGCATGATCGTACTAAGCATGTGGAGGTTGATCGTCACTTTATAAAGGAGAAGCTAGATGCCAAAATCATTAGCTTTCCTTTTGTTCCAACTGAAGAGCAACTTGCAGATGTACTTACCAAAGGAGTTTCCAGGAAGGCGTTTTATGACTCACTAAGCAAGTTGGGCATGGTTGATGTATATGCGCCAACTTGAGGGGGAGTGTTAGTGTGAGTCATCGTTCCCTATTAGGAATAGACTACAAGAGAATATATTGTTGTAAATACTTACCTTGTATATGTTGTAGTACAGTAGTACACAATAGTTGTAGTACGATTGTAATCTGTTTATATACACCATAGAATGGGTGTAATAACATATCAGAAAATTATTTTCTCAATCTTGTCTTATTTGACTGGCTCCATCCATGTTAATCTTCAGCCAACCTTGGGGTTTACTATTCCTAACTTTTGGAACTGATGTCTTCTTCCTATAGAATTGAAAGTCTGTTAACCTTGCATTTAACAACTCTTGTGGATGTTGTATCTCTTATCATTATTATGTTCTTAGTTATTAACTGCATGTATTTCTTGTTCTGAAGTTGTGTGTCTATAAATTGAGATATAGGAAGAAATTGAAAAGCTTGCTAAATGTTCTTAATAATTAACTGCCCGTATGTCCATCCGTTTGGATTGAGATATGGGAAGAAGTTGGTAATATGTGCATATAGATTAAAATATAGGAAGATATTGAAATGATGAAATGATCTAAGAACTTGCCCGAAGGAAATCTACATTATGTGTGTCTTAAAAACTAGATTCAACGGAGAATTCTTGGGTACCTTGGTGTTTTCCATACCCTCATTTTGTTAAATATTTTGGACCATTGGATTAGTAATATATCCAATGGTTCAAAATATTTAACAAATTGGTAACTTGTTTAGCCCTTAGCCTTTCTAATTTTTTTGGTAACACAAACTACTAATTGAATTCATTCTAAAAAAAAAAAAACTACTAATTGAATTGAAAACAATAAAGATAGTGAAAACAATAAAGCCAATTAATGTTTGATTATCAATTGACAATTGACAATTATGATTTTTCCTTTTTCAAAAAAAAATAAAAGAACCTTCTATCCTAGGTTCACCGAATTACTTTTAGTTAAATAGTCTATATTACTAATTAATTTTATTATTAGTGAATTAATGCTTGATTAATGCTTGTTATTAATGAACAATTACACAATTGAAAATTACGTTTTTTCCTTATTAAAAACAAAAACCTTCTAACCTAAGTTCGCAAAATTAGTATTAGTTAAGTAAATCTTTATTACCAATTAATTATATCATTAGTAGTTTCCTTAACCAAATATAATTCTTTTTACATGCATTTTACGACAACGACAACAATTAGTGTAAAAATAAATAATATTTGTTTTAAATGTAGTCAAATGAGAACCTACTTTAGGACTTATTTACTCAAATGAGAATCTACTTTACTCTAATGATCGAGAACCTATTACAATTACCACTTTTAAGACTTAATTACTCAAATGAGAACCTACTTTTCTCTAACGAAGACCTTATTTACTTTAATGCGGATTTTTTTTCTAATTACCACATGTGTCCTCAAAGTGGTTACATGAGTCCTCAAAGTGGTAAATATTATATAAAATAGAACATATATGAATCTTTATGTTTTTATCATTAGTGAAATTATTACTACAATGACTACACATTTTATCACAACCCACAACACTTGATGTAAAAGCGGTAACTTTTATTCTATTTGTAGTAATTACTCCACCTAAACTAATGTACTAATTTATAGACAATTTAACAAGTATGACAACAAATTTGTTGTCAGAGTGGTAAATCTTTATGTTTTTATCATTAATGAAATGATTACTACAATGACTATATATTTTACCACAATCACAACAATTGATGTAAAAACGGAAACTTTTGTCCTATTTATAGTAATTACTCAACCTAAACTAATGTACTAATTTATGGACAATTTAACAAGTGCAACAACAAATTTGTTGTCAAAGTGGTAAATCTTTATATTTTTATCATTAATGGAATAATTACTCAATGACTACATATTTTACCATAACTCGCAACTATTGGTGTAAAAGCGGTAACGTTTGTTCTGATTGTAGTAATTACTTCAAAAACTATACCATTTACAAGATTACCAACCATTTTACAATTCAGACAAAATTTGTGTTGTGAACATGGTAAAATTAAAATTAGACCAAAAGATATGTAACAACTCAGTATTGTAAGGAGCTTCTCCACTTGATAATCAAGGTTCTAAATTTGATAAAAGTTGTCCAAATATGATATTTACATCTTTGACCACTCAATTACAATAACCACAACAACTGTTGTCATAAGTCGTAATTGTAGTTCAACTATGTGTAATTTATTATTTTGACAATACTTGTTACATGATTTTTAACAATGTTACATATCAAGAAAGAGTGTGTTGTTAATATGGTAAATTTTATTTTTTAAAATGACACATGTCGATATTTAATTGGGTAACCTGTTGACCAGTTCAGTAGGTTTCCACTATATTAATTTACTAAAAGTAAAAAAGATAAAAAAATAAGGGTATGACAAACACCAAGGTACCCAAGACGACCCCAGATTCAACAAGTCTAGTTTGCTATGAATATCAATATCCTTTAAGAGTACTTCATCGAAAAAAGAAAATCTTTTAAGACAAAAATTTCTGATAAAAATCCGTTTCAATTTTGGCTTTTCTAGTGATGCTAATTTCATTTCAAATGTTAAGTATGTGTTATTGTGTTTAAGAGCTGATCAATGCAACAGACTCACGACGCATAGAGAAAGATTGATAAGTGCAATTGTGATGGTTGAATGTCAGCTGTTAAAACTCTAACGACTCAACAATATTCCTACAATTAGGCACCTTCTTAATTTCAAGGGAAAAATGCACGAACAGTGTCTGGAGACTCTGAGGACTGTCAAAATGATACCTGAACTTTCAAACGTATCAATGTGATACCTGGACTTATATTTTCTTGTCAACGTAGTACCTACATCAACTTTCTGTTACGGCTCCGTCAGTTCGAGTCATGTGTAACTCATGTGAGGCCGAAAATGAGGGCAAAAACGACTTTTCCACTCCATCAAATCCTAAAGGGAAAAATGCACGAACAGTGTCTGGAGACTCTGAGGACTGTCAAAATAATACCTCAACTTTCAAACGTATCAATGTGATACCTAGACTTATATTTTCTTGTCAACGTAGTACCTACATCAACTTTCCGTCACGGCTCCGTCAGTTCGAGTCACGTCCGACGCATGTGAGGCCGAAAATGAGGGCAAAAAAGACTTTTCCACTCCATCAAATCCTAAATGAATAAATTTAAAATTTAAAATAAAAACATAATAATTTATTATATTGAAAATAAAAGATGATTAATTTTTTTTGCTTTTTCTATTAACCAAGATCAATCCAATATATTCTAAAAAAAAAAAAAAAATCCCAATCCGATAAGTATGAACCTAACATTTCTTCATGTTCATCTTCTCAAACCCAGCAAAAAGGCAAAAATAAAACAAAAGAAATCTCAATTGTTCATGTTCTTGAACCCATTCTTGTTCATCTTCTTAATTAAACTCGACAAACCCATTTTGAAAGAGAAATGAAAGATCTGGGAACTCCAAGAACAAAAAAGAATGAGAAATAATTTTTTTTAGCAAAGCTCCTCCCTTGTTCGATTCACTTCTAAAACACAAAACCAAGTCCAACTTGTTTCTGCAAAATCATTCAACCCTATTCAACTCCCAAGTCTGCCTTAATTGGTGGCAACACCAGCAGCTGCGGCGAGGACCATGAGGTCCGCGCCCCGAAGAAGCGGGCCGAGCATTGGATCTAGGAGAAGACCCGCTGCCTTATCAACTTCCGCCGCGAGGTCGATGGCCTCTTCAACACCTCCAAGTCCAACAGAGAAAGCACGAAGACTTGGATTGCAAAACAACCAAAACAATCACAGATGTATCAGATCGAATTAACACAAAATTTCATTCCTCTTTTGAAATCGCCTCAACAACATCAATGCAGACCTGTTGTGAAATGGGCAATAAAGAAGAAGAACCAAAAAGACGTTGCAGAAACCCTGAATTTTATTTTTCGTCACCACCCACACCCACACCTCCACCAAAACTCGAACTCAAACTCAAAATCCATTAATATCAAGTTATTAACTACAACAAAAACACCAGCAAGTAATGATATAGATGATCTCTCCGCCCTCCTCCTTCCTCGATCTCAAGTCCCGCTTTGAGTACCGTCGAAGTTTCCAGAGAACCCAATCCAAATCCAAATCCAAATCCAAATCCCAATCCCAATCCCAATCCCAATCCCAATTTCAATTTCAATTTCGTCCTCCAAAATGAAGGACATAGTCTTCTTGAAGCCTCGCTTGTCAAAGATCTGAAATCGGCGATGAAGTGCGCCGCCGATCCTTTCGTCGTGGTCAACAGCGTCAGCGCTATGTGCCTGAAATCGAGGAGTACTAAGGTGTTGTTGCGGGAGGAATTGGCGAGGACAACCAGTCTTTTTAGAGAGTGGTTGATCGAGGGGAGAGGAAGAAGACGAGAGGTGGAGGGGTGAAATACTGGTTACTACCCTGTGGTTTAGGTCCAAAATCAATTCAGTCCCTGGACTTCTAATTTCATCAAAAACACCTCTGCAGTTTCAATTTTGATCTAATAGGTCCAATTTGTTAGTCTTCCGATAATTGAGTCATTTAACTTGTTGACGTGGCTCATATATGACATATGTTTTATGATGTGGTGTTGAGGTGGCATGCAGAGTCAATTTAGGAGTGGATCTCACTATTAGAAATCTATCAAATAAAAAGTTTTTCATCAAATAATCCAACTATAAGTTGAACCATAGCAGAATATTAACGAATTGGACCTATTATATCAAAATTGAAAGTATAGGGGTGTTTTTGATGAAATTACAAGTCCAGGGACTGAATTGATTTTGGACCTAAACCACAGGGTAGTAACCAGTATTTAGCCCAAAAAATTAATTAAAAAAATTAAAGGTAAATCAGTCTTTTTACCAAAAAAAAATATTTAAAATGTTTTTACCAAAAAAAATATTTAAAATTTCAGTTATAGGGCAAATCAGTCTTTTTACCTTCATTTTGTACCTCATGTGCCTCACACAGTCACACGTGGTACATTTAACGGTGCCGTGACGGAAAGTTGATGTAGGTACTACGTTGACAAGAAAATATAAGTCCAGGTATCACATTGATACGTTTGAAAGTTCAGGTATCATTTTGACAGTCCTAAGAGTCTCCAGACACTGTTCGTGCAT
The DNA here is from genome assembly GCF_958449725.1 of Rosa rugosa. NCBI lineage: Eukaryota > Viridiplantae > Streptophyta > Magnoliopsida > Rosales > Rosaceae > Rosa > Rosa rugosa. The sequence goes on along the minus strand of NC_084821.1, from coordinate 50,480,316 downwards.
TTTAAATGTCAGTTATAGGGCAAATCAGTCTTTTTACCTTCATTTTGTATGTCACGGGCCTCACAAGTGGTAAATTTAACGGTGCCGTGACGGAAAGTTGATATAGGTACTACGTTGACAAGAAAATATAAGTCAAGGTATCACATTGATACGTTTGAAAGTTCAGGTATCATTTTGACAGTCCTCAGAGTCTCCAGACACTGTTCGTGCATTTTTCCCTAATTTCAACGAAACATTAGTTGTGCTGCATATTGTTCGACTAGATTAATGGCAAGTGTGACTAATATGGGGTGGCTTTTCTAATAGACAGCTTATCAACCATGCTTATATAAATCCTAAACAAAGTGCAACCCCCATACACCGTGATAGCACTATACGTGTCTCAGAATTGCGTGCTTTGGCGAGGTTAGACATGACTGCATGGGTGATGATCCAATTGTTTTTAGTTATTTTGCTTTCAATAAAGTGTACTCCTCTCTTGGCCTAATGAGTTTTATTCGATCGCTAGGGTTGGTTCTCGTTTCTTGCCAAAATAGTCCAGGCATATTTGAAGCTGCCGGTAGCTTATCTTGGGGTATGTAATACTATACTATCTAGTTATGCTCTCGATGATGGGTATATCGTTATATATGAACGAAACTCATTCTCCTCCAAAAAAAAAATATATATAAAAAAAATAATCACCAAGTTCATGCCACCGGAGAAAGCATACGAAGAAGAAATTGAACAACTGGAAGACAACAATCTGTGTGCAAAGTAATCCGACTTGAAAGGTATGAAAAATCAATAATGGAACTAAATGATAGGAAACTGCGACATACAATATTTAGAGGGATTTAATAATACTGTGAGATATGGTCACAAAGTTGAATCCACAGCTGTCTAGTCGTAGTGGGGCAGTTTAGGCGCATGCCCCAGAGTGCGTCTGCTGACAGTGTAGCATTGATGAACAACATTACTCTTAGATCCTCTCTGCACCAGATTTCGTAGCTTGGATTAATCTGTGCAGTAGTTGTTGATGATGATTCTCCTTCATCGTCGTCCTGGGCTCGAACGAATTTCTCAGGGCACTCAAGTGAACCATCCAAGTAGCCGAGGAGATTGTAAGCCTTGAGAATGGTGATTATTACATACCTCCAAGCGAAGAAGTTTTCGTTTTCCAATTTGAAGGGTACGAGGTTGTGTACGTTCGAAAGCAGATCAGGCAATTCTGAGCTTGATGATGAGGAATTATTCAGAACTTGCAGGACCATAATTAGTTGGACATGATATCACAGAATGAACATGTGCGTGTATATATAGTGACTTGGTCCATGTTGATTGGTTGGGGGAGTTGGTTTCCTTCTCGGATTATTACTTCGAGTTATAATTATCCTCGTAGTCCAAACTCAAATAAGAAAAGAGTTAGGATTGGTTTGAGTGTGCTGTTCCCCTGCTCACTGAAATCATTTGGTCATTTGGTCACTCACCGTCCGATTGAAATCGGACGGTTGACAGGTAAGTACTCAGATATATGCTGACTTCTGTCAACCGTCCGATTGAAATCAGACGGTGAGTGACCAAATGACCAAATGATTTCAGTGAGCAGGTGATCAGCAGCGCGTTGGTTTGATTATCTTTCCACTCTAGGACTTGAGTTTGATTTTTTTTTTTTCTTTTTTGAAAAAGGACTGGTGCGGCTGCCCTCAAGCCTTGATTAATGAAATTGCAGAATACAAGGGGGGGGGGGACATAGAGCCTGAACCCCAGATTACAATAAGCATAGAGAGAACATCCTGAAATAATACCAGAACTCTCCACAAAATCTATGTATTCTAAAGCACCAATTAGCAAAGAGTGCACGAATGGCTACTCCATTTGCTTTGATATAGCGGTGACATACCGGAAAGATAACTCTATAACGAAGAAGCATCATTAGAAAATAAGTACTAAAATACTAAAATAAGTAAAAATTATCTCACTTACTCCAACAACAGATTTTTATTACCAGATACTCAATTTAATGTAAAAAGACAATTTTACCCTCAACCAAATTAAACAATTACATTATGTCTCTCTCCTTCCTCCTCCGATCTGCACACAATCTCTCTCTTTCATTCCTCTGATTTGCACACACACTCTCTCCCTCTCTCTTTATGGACTCCTACACTCCCCTACTGGAGAAAACTCGGGTTCCCCAATCCTCCCTCCAAAAATACGCCGTGATTTCAATCTTCTCGAGGCTTCGATTTGCTCAGAACTATCTAGACTCTGACTCCGAACACGGCAGAGACGCCATTTGCCAGTGCCTCCACTCCACTCCCCCCCCCGTCGACCAATCCGTTCGCGGCTCTGCAACCTCGTCGCCGACGACAGCTCCAAAATCGATGTCCACCGTGGCTTGATGGAGCTCCTGTCTGCACTCGAAGGAACCAATTCGAAGTTCGTCGACCTCTTCGCTCTAGGGTTTGAGCCTGGTTTGATCAAGTTAAAGCAAGTCTTTGTCGTTCGAGAGAAATGAACAGAAGAAGAGGAGGCCCTAAAGGTCGTAACTCGGAGGTATGAGAAAGAGTCTGAACCTACTCTTGAGACTATAGAGCTCCATGAAAATTACACTAGTGTACATGAGACGTGGGATAGAAACTCCATCATGATTGATGATGTATTTGCGCACTTATAGCGCATGAGTTTATTGAGTCTGATGATATCGAACCACACTCTGTTGATGAATGAATGACAACGTAGAGAAATTTGGCTTAAAGAGTTAAGGGAAACTGCTGGACATGATCTTCATTGGAAGCCCTTAAAGAGTTAAGGGAAACTGCTGAACATTTGAAATCTGATTTTGAGATGAAGGATTTTGGGAGAACACGATTATGTCTCAGTTTGGAACTTGAGCATCGTGTTGATAGATGCTTAGGCATTTTGACAAGGTCAAGCCTTAAAGCACCCCCATGATCGTCCATAGTCTTGATCCTGAAAAGGATCCTCTTCGTCCAAAGGATGATGACGATGCAGAAGTGCCTTACTTAAGTACAATAGGCGCATTATTGTACTTAGCTTAATACGCAAGACCGGACATCTCATTTGCAGTGAACTTGTTAGCTAGATATAGCTTTGCGCCAACGGAACGCCATTGGATTGGTGTAAAAGATATCTTTTGGTACTTGATATGTACGATCGATTGTTATGGGCTTGTTCTATCCCTACAGAGAGACGATGGATTCAGACCCATCACACACCAGGAACGCCGCCAACACTGGCTTGCGTCCTCTATCCCCATCCCAAAACGACATGTGTTTTGGAAAGTTTTCCTGATGTTGGGTATCTCTCTAACCTACATAAAGGTCATTCCCAAACTGGATAAGTGGTCACCATGGGTAAGACTGCGATATCTTGGAGGTCTACAGAACATAACCTATTCGCTATATCTTCGAACCATGCAGAGATTATTGCTCTTCACGAAGTGGTTCGTGAATGTATATGGATTGGATCCATAATTACGCATTGTTCGAACAATTGTTGTTTGAAGTCTACCACAGATGAGCCTATAGGATAATGCTGCTTATTTTGAACAAATGAAGCAAGGCTACATCAAAAGCGACAACACCAAGCATAATCAGCAACAACAGACTCCCCTCAAGATCAAAGTGAACTAGGTTTGATCTGAGGACAGTGTAGCAGACTTGCTCACTAAGTCATTGCCTAAATTCCACTTTCGAGAAACGTGTTGGTAGCATCGTTTGCGGAAGTTATCCGAACTCCCATGACCATTGTCATCTGGGGGAGATGCAGACATCAGGGGGAGATGTCTACATGTATGGTCTCGAAACATGAAGGGTGCGTTGTGCACTTTTTCCCCTTCGACTGAGGTTATTTTTGTCCCACTAGGTTTTTGTTACTTGGCAAGGTTTTTAATGAGGCAACGAGAGGAGCACCACGTTTGAGCGACACAAGGGGGAGTGTTCAAGTAAATCCAGAATATGTGTCTGGCCCAAACCCTAGATTACTTGACCTAGTTGTAATAGAGTTTTGAAGAGATATTCTCGGAGATATTCTCGGAGATATTCATAGATATCCGATTAATTGTACGATTATCTTTCCTTGTACAACTCTGATTCTATGCTTTGTAATCTTCTATATAAAGAGGCCCCTATTGTCAATGAAAGCACGACTCAATTCTCTCCCAATTTTAGTTTTCCTTAACCAAGAACAAATAATTTTTTGATATTCACCACATTTGCATACTAAAAAAAAAAACTATAAGAAACCCTTTTCTCTCTCTCTAGTCGCACTCTTCTTTGCGGTAACCCTAGTATTGCCAACTTGTGATGGCGACAGGTTCTATAGTGGTGGCTTTAGCTACTCTTTAATACAAGGTTGTTTTCATCCAATCTCTCTCTATGGTTGCTGTAAGGAGGCCCATAACCCCTATGGTCTTTATGCTCCAACTGTTGTCTTCTCGTGTAGGATGCATCACAGTGGCTCGATAGGCGGCTTGAATATTTGTGGCAGCCAAATTTCCAAATCCCTAGACATGGGATGCAGTTTGGGTGTCCCGAACTTGATTTTGGGGGGAGACATGTCGCACCATGGTTGACAATGAAGGATGGGCTCTATGTTCTCAATGAGGGAGACAATATTCCAAGCTATGTAGATCGTGGTGTTGCAGTCAAGCTGAAGGAGATCTCTTATTCTCTGTAATTTTGACAGAAAATTTGCCGACCGTCATCACATTGCACTATCATCAATGTCGGGCTGGTCGTGGCCAGAGGTCCAGATGATGCCGGACCTTATGGTGGAGCGTAGTTGGATCTGGGTGTTTAGATCAGTGAGGCGAGTCATGTGGATGGGCCGTTTTTTGTAGGGGTGGACATTATGCACTGGAAATGCTGTAACGCACTGTTTCGCACCAGAAAAAGCGGGTTGGAAACCAAATTGAAACAAAGCGTCATCGTTTTGACACCAAACTGCACTGACCCGAGTGAATACGGTGCAGATTCAGTTTCAGATCTTGACCCGCCTAATTTAAACCGCACCGACCCACATTTTATTTTATTTATTTGAATCCTCATTATTGATTTTCCTTTATTCCCTATTTTGAATCATTATTACATCTTAACAACAGTTATGAAAGATTGATCTCTCCTTTGGCTGTGAATTTCTTTTACGAGTTGTTTCTTAGCAGAAAGTTATGTGTATAGGAGGCTATTGTGCTATTAGTTTAGTAGGCAGTTGTTGCACAATGTATTAGGTGTTTGGACAAATAGAAAAGACTTGAAACTTGGAAATTTTACAAATTATGTAGCAGAGCGTAGCAATTTTACAAGTTGGGCCAAATTGGGTCTGGCCTTTTGGATCTCATTTTTTGGACTTAAAAAGTAAAAACAGTAATCGCGTCCAACCCGAAACTGAATCGCACAGCACTGCACTGAAAAACGATGCAACAAAATTAATTGGTCTAGCCCATTTGAAACGCGGTTGCAGTTTGAAATATGGTCTAACCAATAGAAGTTGTTTGGTTGCGGTTTGGGCCTCAAACCGCACTGCCCCGCACCGCCCCGCACCGTGCCTACCCTAGTTTTATGGCTCAAATCCTTGCCCATCTCTTGATGATTTTGGAGTTGACAATGAGGCAGCTTCGAATTGGTTAGCATGCGTCGGACAATGGTTGTTTGGCGACCAACATCAACTTTTCTAATGGCGACGAGGACATCTTGGAGGCAGCTAGGTTTCGGCCTTAATGGGCTCCTTGGGCCCCTTGCTGGGCCTGGAGCCTTGAAGATAGCTTTCAGGCTTGATTTTCTTGGGTCCAGAATGGCTATTGGGTTTTCATGGCCTTCTTTTTTAGCTAGTTTATGTTTTAGACTTGGCCTATTACTATGCATTATGCTTAATTTAAATAAGTGAGTAAGACATATCTAATGAATGGACCTATCCTATGTATCACTGTGGTCTCACCACAACTTCTTATCTGTCTACAAATGGCAGCGAAATGGTATGTAATGATCATTCTGGCCTGACCTTTTTAATAAATGAAATCTCTAAAGATGATTTATTCAAAAAATAAAAAATAAAGCCAACCTCTAATTATTATTATATTTGCTAACACAAAATGTTTTCTAAAAAACAAACAAAAAAAAACAATAAATTATTATTAAACAAAACACATGATACTAGCAAGACTCCCAACTTGCGCCTCACCATCAGAATCTCTTTTCCCCCAATTTTTCGGTAACCTAAGGTGGCGGCTTCATCCCACAACCCTCAAGACCAGCCTTTATGCTCTCGAGGTACGGTACATCGTTATGAACAAAACTCATTTTCCTAGAAAAAGAAAAAAGAAAACACGGATCACAAGTTAATATCAACGTTGAAAACATTAACAAGTAACTAAGAAGACAACAATCTGTGTATATTAATCCGACTTGAAAAGTATGAAAAATCAATACTGAAACTACACAGGAAATTACTTAATCGAAAAAAACTACATAGGAAATTACGACATGAAATAATTAGATGGATTTATCAATACTTTGAGATATGGGTGGCCTCACAAAGTTGAATCCATAGCTGTCTAGTCGTAGTGGGGCAGTTTAGGCGCATGCCCCGGAGTGCGTCTGCTGACAGTGTAGCATTGATGAACAACATCACTCTTAGATCCTCCCTGCACCAAATTTCGTAGCTTGGATTAATCTGTGCAGTAGTTGTTGATGATGATTCTCCTTCATCGTCGTTCCGGACTCGAACAAATTTCTCAGGGCACTCGAGTGAACCATCCAAGTAGCCGAAGAGATTGTAAGCCTTGAGTATGGTGATAATTACATACCTCCAAGCGAAGAAGTTTTCGTTTTCCAATTTGAAGGGTACGAGATTGTGTACGTTCGAAAGCAGATCAGGCAATTCTGAGCTTGATGATGAGGAATTATTCAGAACTTGCAGGACCATAATTAGTTGGACAGATATCACAGAATGAACATGTGCGTGTATATCTGTCTGTATATATAGTGACTTGGTGCATGTTGATTGGTTGGGGAGTTGGTTTCCTTCTCGGATTATTACTTCGAGTTATAATTATCCTCGTAGTCCAAACCCGGGTCATTCAGAACTTGCAGGACCATAATTAGTTGGACAGAAATCACAGAATGAATATATGCGTGTATATATGTCATAAAAAAATAAAATAAAATAAAAAATATATATATGCGTGTATGTTCTTGTGTGTATACAGTGATTTGGTTCAAGTTGATTGGTTTGGGGGAGTTGGTTTCCTTCTCGGATTATTACTTCGAGTTATAATTATCCTTTAGTCCAAACCCGGGTTGGTTTGATTATCTTTTCACTCTAGGACTCGAGTTTGAATTTTATATTTCGATGGAGCAATAACTTTTAATATTTATTTTCCTATCAATTTACCCTCTACTAAAAAATGTCTGTTCAATTGATCAAAAAAAAAAAAAAAAGTCTGTTCAAGTAAATCCAGAATATGTGTCTGGCCCAAACTCTAGGTTACTTGTGCAAGTTGTAATAGGGTTAATCTTAGATATTCTCGGAGATATTCGTAAATATCTAATCATTATACGATTATGTTTCTATGTACAACTATACAAGATCCTCTATGAAAACACAACAAATTCTCTCCCAATTTCATTTTCCTTAAACACGCGTACGTTATTAGTATGAGTCCTAACCCTAGCTTCAAGAAGCCAAAAACCCAAAAATCTTTTTTCTCGTTCGTTGCCATTCGCCGTGCACCTCCCTTGCGCGCCCGTGCGCCTGTTCCTGCTGCAAACCTCTACCGCTACAAGCCTATGCACAAGTTTTGTCGCTTGCCCTTGTAGCACCGCATCCACCTAGTACCTGCTTCGCCATCTGCCGCAACCAGGATTGCAAACTAGTTGCAATCCTAGATTAGGATTGAAGTTATACTACAATCCTACATCGAAAAAGCACCTGCACATAATCAGGATTGAAGCAGCCTCTGTAATCCCGACCAAGGATCGAAAGCACACTGCAATCCTGCAAGTCCGTCCGCCTGCACATAACTAGGACTGAAGCTCGTCTGCAATCTTACAATAAGGATCAAAGGCACTCTGCAACCCTAAGAGGTATGTTTTACTAAAAGTTTCCGTTTTTGAGTTTTTTCAATTTCTCTTCTTTTTCTCGGGGACTTGCAACCTCTTTTCTTCTACCGCCCTTTCTTCTTCATAGGGGAGACCAAAAGCCGAACTGTGGGGGTTCGTGCTTACTCCAAGCTTGGAGTTTGTAGAGTCCTCCAAACTTAGAGTTTGTTGAGAAGTTATGATCGACCACAAACACATCATTGTTTCGATCCAATCCAATACCTCTTGGAATTGGATTTCTTGGAAACATCTACGCTCAGAAACTTCTAATTTCTTAGGAGCGACTACGCTCAGAAATTTTATATGTTTTCGTGGTAGCCTTTTTTTGCTCCGAAACAAACCCTAATTTCTTGCTCTCTTTTTAGGATGAGTAACCTTAACAAACTGGACTTTGCTCCATTTGGAACAACTGGCTCTAGATATCACAAGTGGGTCCATGATGTTCACCAGCATCTCAAGGCTGAAGGAATCCTGGATACGATTCTTGAGCCTAGCCAGGACGTGCTAATTGTTGAGCAAGCTCAAGATTTAGAAACAAATAAAGCAGCCTTGGAGGCAAATAAGGCGAAAGCCATCATCCTAATGACTCGTGACTCGTCATATGGATGATTCACTTCAATACAAGTATATGAATGAAGAAGACCCCAGAAGGCTGTGGATCTCACTCGAAGAAAGATTTGGCAACGTCCGTGACTACCTGCTTCCTGACCTAAAAGTGAGATGGAATAGCCTCCGCTTTTGTGATTTCAAGTCAGTTATTGACTACAGCTCGGAATCACTTCGCATTAAATCTTTAATGGAATTCTGTAGAAAAGATGTCACAAATGCGATATGTTGATTGAGAAGACTCTCTTTACCTTTCCCGTCTCTGTTGTGATGGTTGCTAAGAACTATCGAATCGATGTTACTGCAGGACGGAACACAAGGTTTCATGAGCTCATTGGAGCTATAAATGTTGTTGAAAAGAGCATATTCCGGAGTCCAATTATAGTCGCGCCCCTAAGGGAGGGTGCCAAGAGCAAAACCCTAAATCTAGGGACATTTCTGGACGTTTTGGTCTATATTCTCGCTCTAATGAGGAATGTAACAGCTAAAATAGGCGAACACGGAACCGAAGAGGTCAACGTGGAAAGAGAGAGGGAGGCGCCGCCTCTGGCCATGTTGGTGGCGCCACCAACACTAAGAGCCATCCAAATGATGCTTTCAAAGCGCATCAATCAATGGAGTCTGAGCACAGAGATGTATGTTCCTGATGTGGGTTATCCGGTCATTGAGCACACATTTGTAGAACTCGTGAAGATATTGTCACTGCTTACAAAGCATATTGTGAAGCAAGAGAAGCTCACTATGTGGAACAAGAAGATCAAGAAGGTGATCTAGAGTGAAGGGTTGAAGACTTCAAATCTGGCTAGGATCAATAGATTGCCAATTCTGTTTAAGTCTTTATTTTTCCAAGAGATGTAATAGGCAATTGCCATATATTTTGTAGTAAATGCCATTGGTTTAGTTTTTCTTCCACTAGGCTCATCCAAAGTGAGTATGATGTCTAGGAAGGTTTTGAGATAAGTGGAACGTAAGTGAGCTTTGCTCCACCGACATCTCTCTACTCACCTGATCATATTTATTTTGGAGTTACCGAAAGAAATCAAAAGACTACCATTGTTTTGCATTAGTTAGAATTTGGATTAGATTCTCTTAATGGTTAAGAAACAATGATGTACTCCATTGGCTTATGAATAAAATTTCGAGTTCTTTTCATTATGACTCCATTTTGATTCTAAGCATATTACTTTGTAACTACAATGGTTGGGCCATCAGTATTAGTTCAAGGACATGGTATAGCCCAAGTTCCCCTTACCAAATGGCACCTTGATTACTGTCATAGAAACTCTCTACGCTCCTAGGGCAAATTGCACTCTATGAATGGCCAACGGACTCCATGCAGAAATGCATGTAGAGAACGGAAAAGAGTTCCTTTGCACTACCTCTAATCATTGCGAATAAAGACGCATCTTAGAGAAACTTATGTGTCTCTTTAGTGGATTTTATGTCACCACTATTCAAGCTATTAAATCTAATAAAGTTATGAAAAAAGATCTCTTAGATTTAGACATATATTGGCATTGTCACCACGAGATAGGTCATCCTAGTCATGATATGATGATCCATCTACTAAAGACTTCACATGGACATCCAATCTTTCGAGCAAAACGAAGCATGAACCAAAAGTTGATTCCTGGACTAAGTGAGACCGCCGCCGCTGCCTCTGGCGCTGCCGCCGTCGAACACCAACCTAGGGCTGGCGCAGTCCCTATCCATGATGCCATGGATGGCTTATATCATGGTAATGGCGCCCTAGGTGATGTTGTGATTACAAACTTTGCTTCTAATAGCGTTTTCAAACGCTCTGGCCCAACCAAAATCCTCATTGGTTGCTTCTAAGGCCTCTCGCTCGTTCTACAAAGCCCGTTCCTTAGGGAAATTAGGACTGAGACCGTCCTATGCAAAGGATATGAAAATACGCATTCTGTTCTTACATAGAATCCGTGGGGATTCTGTGGACTGATTCAACCAACTTGCGGACGTTTAAATATTTCATGATGTTGGTTGACACGCAAACATGCTGGTCACGTGGTGTGTCATTGTCCACCTGTAAATGCTGCTTATACTACACTCCTAGCACATATCATATGACGACGGGCTCACTCCCCATATCATCCTATTCAGTCAATTGGACTTGACAATGCTAGAGAGTTTACATCGAAGACTTTAAATGATTATTGCAATAGGATTGATGTTGGACATCATATTCCCATGTACACACCCAAATGGTCTCGCGGAAATGACTACAATGGTAGCCCGGAAATTGATAATGCGCACCAATCTCTTTATATCCGCTTGGGGTGATGCAATATCGCATGCAGCTACCAGTATCTCGTACTTACGCATATTTGAGTGTGCCATTTATGTGCCAATTACACCACCACAACGCACTATGATGGATCCTTACAAACGAATGGGCAACTAAGTTGGATTTGAAACTCGAACAATCGTCCGCCACTTAATGCCCTTGCTAGGCGATCTCCTTACCGCTATATTTGCGGATTGTCACTTTGATGAGACAATCTTTCCATCGTTAGGGGGAGATAAGAACATGGATGTTCCGCAGGAATGACAAGAGTTGTCATGGTCTGTCTCCACTATGTCTCATCTCGATCCCCGCTAAAGTGATAAGATCATAAATATCTGCTGCAAACATGCCTGCAAGGATGGACGTCTCTACAAGAGGACGTAGTGCCACCCTACATGGAGGTAGGCATGACGCTAACATCATAGAGAATGACACTCTGGCGTTACAGGCCATGGCCCCAGCTAGGATGCGTGGGAGACCCGTGCATTCGAATGATACTTTGGCACAACTCAATCATTGGATCATCGACACTCAAAATCCGTCTCATGATAATTTTCCGGATTATGGTTATCGTTGGGGGACGCCTCAATGTTAGAACCTATTCCTGAGAATATAGAACTCTATGAAAATTACACTAGTGTACATGAGACGTGGAATAAAAACTCCATCATGATTAATGATGTATTTATGCATTTCATTGCGCATGAGTTTGTTGAGTCCGATGATATCGAACTATGTTCCGTTGATGAATGATGCCAATGTAGAGAAATTTGGCCTAAATGGAAAGATGCGATCCAGGTTAAGTTGAACTCTCTAACGAATAGGAAGGTTTTCGAGCCAATGTTACCAACACCTCCTAACATAAAACCTGTTGACTAATGGGTCTTCGTTAGAAAGAGTGATGAGAAAAGGAGATGGTAATCTCGCCTTATGGTGCAAGACTTCTCACAAAGCGTCCTGGAATCGACTACGATGAGACATATTCTCTCGTAATGGATGTCTTTGCACTCCACTACCTTGTCAGTTTGGTAGTTTCAAAATAACTGAACATGCAGCTTACGAATGTGATCACTACGTATTTCTATGAGGATTTAGATACAGAATATACGTGAAGGTTCATGGTGAACTTCATTTACCCAAGTCAAGTGCTCTAGACCACGGAGCTCGTTTGCAAATAGGTTGAAATGCTCACTAAGTGATTACTTGATTGGGAAGGGATATGTAAATGCCCACGCGTTTCTATGACAGGTTCTGGATTCTATCGCGGTTCACGTTGGTAACATAATCTTCATTGGAAGCCCTTAAAAAGTTAAGGGAAACCGCTGAACACTTGAAATTCGACTTTGAGATGAAGGATCTTGGGAGAACACGATTATGCCTCGGTTTGGAACTTGAGCATCGTGTTGATGCCTGCTTAGACTTTTTGACAAGGTCAAGCCTTTAAGCACACCCATGATTGTCCGTAGTCTTGATCCTAAAAAGGGTCCTCTTCGTCCGAAGGATGATGATGAAGATGTGCTAGAGGTAGAAGTGCCTTACTTAAGTAAAATAGGCGCATTATTGTACTTAACTGCATGCACAAGACCGGACATCTCATTTCCAGAAAACTTGTTAGCTAGATATAGCTTTGCGCCAACGCGACGCCATTGGACTGGTGATATGGGCTTGTTCTATCCCTACAGAGAGATGATGGATTTGGACCCATCATACACCAGGAACGCTTCCAACACTGGTCTGCATCCTTTATCCCCATCCCAAAACAATATTAGTGTTTTGGAAGGTTTTGCTGATACTGGGTACCTCTCTGACCCACATAAAGGTCGTTCCCAAACTGGTTATGTGTTCACCATGGGTAAGACCACGATATCTTGGAGGTCTATAAAACAGACCCTAGTCGCCATATCTTCGAACCATGCAGAGATTGTTTCTCTTCACGAAGCGGTTCGTGAATGTATGTGGATTGGATCCATAATTACGCATGTTCGAAGCAATTGTGGTTTGAAGTCTACCACAGATGAGCCTACTAGCATTTATGAGGATAATGTTGCTTGTATTGAACAAATGAAGTAAGGCTACATCAAAAGCGACAACACCAAGCATAATCAGCAACAACAGACTCTCCTCAAGATCAGAGTGAATTAGGTTCAATCTGAGGGCAGTGTGGCAGACTTGTTCGCTAAGTCATTGCCTAAATTCCACTTTTGAGAAACATGTTGGTAGCATCGTGTGCGAAAGTTATCCGAACTCCCATGACCGTAGTCATCAAGAGAAGATGCAGACATCAGGGAGAGATGTTTACATGTATGGTCTCAAAACGTGAAAGGTGTGTTGTACTCTTTTTCTCCTTCGATTTAGCTTATTTTTGTCCCACTGAGTTTTTGTTATTCGGCAAGGTTTTTGACGAGGCAACGAGAGAAGCACTACGTTTGGGTGACACAAGGGAGAGTGTTCAAGTAAATCCAGAATATGTGTCTGGCCCAAACTCTAGGTTACTTGTGCAAGTTGTAATAGGGTTAATCTTAGAGATATTCTCGAAGATATTCGTAGATATCCAATCATTGTACGATTATATTTCCATGTATAACACTACTTCTAAGTTTGTAATCCTTTATATAAAAGGGGTCCTATTATCAACGAAAACACAACAAATTCTCTCCCAATTTCATTTTCCTTAAACATTGTTGAGATGGTTTGTATAAAAAAACGTTTTTCAATAATTTGAAAATCGTTTTTAAGCGTTTCAAAATCAAATCCAAACATTATAATAGTTTAAGTTTAGGAAAAATTTCAGTTTAGTACCCTGAGGTTTGGGGGTAACATCATGTCAGTCCCTGCCCTTTCAATTTGATCAGCAACACCCCTGTGCTTTCAATTTCAATCAGCCGTGTCCAAATTTTACTGTTTCGTCCAAATAAGATGTTAAATGCTGACGTGGCAGCGACAAACTCAGCTAGTGGGCCCAGATAGAGGGGTAAATTCGACATTTCACTTAATTTCCACATTAAAAAAAAAAAACACTCTTATTCTTCTCTTCCTCTGATCCTCCTCTCCCCGCAACTATCTCCGGCGCCCAGCAAATCCAAATGAAGATGAAGGGAATGTTGAGGTGGCCTCCGCCAGCTTCTGCCAAATTCTGAATTCGATTCCTCGCTCGCCACCACGAGCGGCAATCACACTACACCGAATCTGATTGTCTCTTGTATCACAAAAATTCAAGCCCTATCATTGATACATATCCCAATTCACCTGCAAATTAACCACCAAATCTGAAACAAACTCAAATCACCATTTTCTACTGCACTTTACAATCAGCATACAACGCAAGCAACCAATTCCAGTCCAAAAACCAATAACAAATTCATTAACTCATCCAAATTTCCTTCTCAACTCAAATAACTAGTATAGTTATGGCAATCTGATAAAAGCAATAATCAGGGAGAACTTGATCTGAACTTAATCAACCACAATACATTCAACTTCCACACTTTGATTCAAAGTTCGGGATATACCTTCGAAAATCGACTTCGATCAACCGAATTCAGCTCCCCTGACTCACTGCCGAAACTGGGTTGATGATGAACTGATGATGTTTGATGCTACAACCCGGCAAGCTTCTCAATGTTTGATCCACAAGTGCTGCCAAGCCAGAAAAAGCCCAGAAGCGCCGGAAAAACTTGCCGGCGTCAAAGACAGCCATGAGGCAGAAGCAACCCCAAAACCAAAATCAGTCAAAATCGATCGAATTGAAAAACTAAGTAGACTAAAGTGGAGTGCATGTCAAACAGTGGTTGGAGTCATCGGAAAATGCAGAAACATCGGAGATCGACAATCCCAAGCCGATGTCGTCTATGGAGATCGACAATCCCAATCCGATGTCGTCTATGGAGATCGACAATCCCAATCCGATGTCGTCTATGGAGATCGATAATCCCAAGCCAAACACCTCCAATCAATTTGGCCATTCTCCGATCCATTCCTTGGGGAAAAGACCAAAACGGAAAAACGAAACCAAAAAATCCCAGAAGACGAAGATGAAGATGCCAGAAGAGTACGATCTAGCCAGGTCGAACGACTGAGCAGAGTACAGGAGGGAGAGAAAGAAGAAGGCGATGGTGGTTGAGGTGAGGAGAGAGCTCGATCGGACAAGACAGAAGGAGGAGAGGACAGAGAGGGAGGAGAGAAAGAGATAAAGAGAGAGAAACCATCAGAGGATTCAGAGCTGAGAGAGAGGAGGACAAAAGAAGAAAACCATTAAGTGAAATGTCGAATTTACCCCTCTATCTGGGCCCACTAGCTGAGTTTGTCGCTGCCACGTCAGCATTTAACATCTGATTTGGACGGAACAGTAAAATTTGGACACGGCTGATTGAAATTGAAAGTATAGGGGTGTTGCTGATTAAATTGAAATGGCAAGGACTGACATGATGTTACCCCCAAACCTCAGGGTACTAAACTGAAATTTTTCCTTAAGTTTAACTGTTTAACAGTTAGTTCTTGAGCAACGCGGTGTTACTCTTGTTTTTTTTTTTTTTTTTTTCCTGAAAGAAAAATTGGAAGTAACTCTTGTTTTAGCTAGCCGAGCTTTTGTCAAGCACTATTCATTGGGCAACACCTTCTGGTTAAGATCAAGTCCGTACTACTTTTGCAAACATCTATACTCGACGAAACAAAGGGACTGAGCAAAGCATACACAATTTGATATCTTTTATGTTGCCTCATTTAAATAACTGATTAGAATACAGAGAGGAAGAAGAAGTTCTTAAGCATCGTGAAACATTAGGATTTCCACTGTGACTAGATGAGCAATGTACCCTTACACACATTAACCTTAGTCAACCCGTTTGAACTTCCGATTCCTACCCTTCTAAAGGAATTAGTGAGAGTTTCAAAATAAGCAGGCGCTTGCAAAGCTAAAAGTTCTGGGTTTGTGGAAATTTTACAATCAGAAAACAGAGGAGATAACTGAAGCACTTATATGAGCTAGTAGATGAAAAAGAGGTTTCCTAAAATCTGAAGCACTCTGTGGTTTGTATTTGAATACCATATATATCCCTGTTCTTTATAGATATCCCACTACTTTGAGTCATCTGAAATTTTCTGTAACATCATCACACCACCACACTCAAGTCTAATACAGAAGTTAGGAGGAGGTCCACCTGTATTACCTGAGAGGGAGGTAATGCAGAAGGATACAATGACACCTCGCAAGTGACTTAAGAGGAGGCTTTTGGCATTCATAAGGAAGACGGATAACCCAAGTCACTATCGTATGCTGTCTAAAATCACCGCCTCCCCAAACCAAAGGGAAAGGGGTTGAGGTGTTGGGAGTCCCTGATGGGGTTGGGTTTGGGAGGCCAACCTGGGAAACCCGAGTTATGAAATGCTATTTGGGACTATGGAAGACCGAGTAGGGTGGCAAACACAATGAAAATGCAAAATGAGGCAGGGTTTGAGTTGCTTCGAACAGTGAACATGGTCGAATGACACTACAGATAATTTAAATGCACCACAACACAATCACCCTTGAGCATCAGTATAGTACCAAAAATCCAACCAAATATTTTGAATTCAAGATAAAAAGCATCAGACCAGTAGGAAAATGAAAAAAATGGCACTTTCAAAATCATCAAGCTAACACATTTAGCTGTATTGTCATCAAAACAGGGGTTTACTATGACATCAATTCCAAGAGTCATGAATTTCATATTAACAGGAAACACCACATTATATCATGAAAGTTTAAGAGATTGAGTAACTGCACTCGGAATTAACAATCCCTAATCAGAATCATCAACTCATATTAACAGGAAACACCCCACTGACTAACTCAACTGGACTATCAATTAACAGAATCTACACTGCCTACAGCTTAACATTAAATTGCTTAAGTCTCATCATCTACTCCAAAATGAAATGAAGAATGTAAAGAATGATCCTTTGAATTGGACGTCACCTGTTGATCCTTTGAATTGATCCTTTGAACATAAAGAACACCACTTTTTCAATTCAAAAACATAATGCTCTCTACTCACTGACATTCTAGAACAGCAAAGTACTCCTTCCTGCAATATCGATGTAAAGATTTGAGTCAGTTGTAGCATAAACTACATATATAATCTAAACAAACTACACATATGACCCAAATTGACACCTCTATGTTTTATATACTTGTTGGCAAAAGTGCAATTGGGCAATGCTACTCACAAGTCAGTACGAACAAAGACTACCCTCATTGTATAAAATTAAACATATATACAATCCAAATATTCCAAAATGCCATCAAGACTAGTTCCTGATTGCTCAAAGCTTAAGTTCCTGGATGCCTCATGCATTGAGTTTTGGAGGCTTGGGAGGCCAACCAGGGAAACCCAGTTGGCGAAAGTGCAATTGGGCAATACTACTCACAAGTCAGTAAAGATCAAAGAGTATCCTCATTGTATAATTGTTGCTTGAATCTAGCCTATAAAATTAAACATTACTTAACCAAAAGTGCCAGCAACCGAAATCCAATGTGAAAACCTACACATGAATATATGCCAGATAATATGGGAGGCTGAACGGGGAAACCCATTTAGTGAAATGCCAATTGGGACTAATGGAGGACCGAGTAAGCTTGGCAAACACAATGCAAACGCAAAATCAACAGGAAAAGGAAACATGGTGGAATCACACAGAATCACCCTAAATGCAACACAACACCATCACCCTAAAGCATCATTATAGTAGCAACAAACCAACCAATTGGCTTAGTGGTGCAATATGTGTGTGCGCAAAGTGCAACGGCAAAAGTCATCCAGACTAGCAAGAAAATGAAAAAGAATGGAACTTTAAAGCCATCATCAATTCACAGACCACCATAAACGAAAGACACCCATCATCTGAATCTGAATATACATATCAAGGCAGGTGAAAGACGAACAATTTGTTTACCTGAATCAGATATAATGGCTGAACAGAACAGCCTGGGTCTCAGCTCTGGTCCTTCCGTCTTGGACAATTGTCTCTTGCAGAAGCAAGGTATATAATTGTCTCAGGCTTTGAGGACGCTGGAATTCCTCTCCATTAGAGATGGGAAATGGAAAGCGACTCAGAACAAAATCCACCATGTCAGCCTCTGGAATTGCAGCATCTCTAGAAACCATATCGAACCGGACACTCTCAACTTCTCCAACAAAACCCTCCACCGTCTGCCCACGTTTATAAACCAGGTTGCTCAGCTTGTTGTAAAGACACTTGACATGAAAAGGTTCCATCTTTGTGAAGATTTCCTCAAGCTCAAGCCAAAGGCTTCGGGCCGACACGCACCTGATGACTCAAGCAAGAACTGAAGGGGCAAGCGTCGCGTTTATCACAGCCATTACCGCCCTGTCTTCAGCCTCATGCCAATGACTGAGCTCTCCATCAGAACACCACATACGCACGTCTTCTGAATCGGACGAATGCCCCTTTAGATCAGTTGTCGAATCAACATACCCCATCAAGTTCATGGACTCAAGAACGGCCGTCATCGCGTACCTCCACACCTGATAAGGTCGAGAGAAGTCGAGCTTGATCGGAATGAGGGCGGTAATCTCAGACAGAAGCGCCGTCGCCATTGATGCAAGCTTGAGTTTTCGGTGTGTGTTTCTTTCTTGATTTTCTTCCTTCTCAATCAGAACGAGTAATGTAAGAGGTGTCTGTTTCTTTCTTTATTTTTCTGAGAATTCTGCTTTATGCTTTATGAGCGGTGTATTTTACATTGTGATGTAGTGACGCTTATTTTTATTCTTTTATTATTATTATTTTTATAACTTTTCTAGACGTGATTAATATGTCGGTTCTTTAAAGCCTTCGTTCAAGCAATATTTAAGTCTAATTTGATGAAAATTTCATGTTCTTTGTTCATTTGATGCCTAAGTTTTCCATGTTCTATCTTTGGTGTTCGGCGCGGGTCTTAAAC
The DNA here is from genome assembly GCF_958449725.1 of Rosa rugosa. NCBI lineage: Eukaryota > Viridiplantae > Streptophyta > Magnoliopsida > Rosales > Rosaceae > Rosa > Rosa rugosa. Next base: position 50,461,364 of record NC_084821.1, on the reverse strand, counting down.
GAAGTTGTATTCTCGCTGCCTCTATACAGCTATCTAAGGTCGATCGGTCTTGCTCGACAAGCATCCAACCCATTTCGAAGCCTCGTAGTTTGGACATCAGGTCTTGTTTCCCTATGAGAACTCGGTGGTTGAGCGAGTTCCCAATGGTTGTTGCTAGGTTGGGATGGAAGAGCCGACCGCATCGGGCTAGACTCAAGGACTCTGATAATCGAATCTGGCTTGGACGACCTTTGGCAGCAGAGGATTGGATCAAGGCCTCTAGGTGAGGTGGCGTCAATCCAACGCGATTTTGGCAACGGGACTGCACCAAGGTGGATTAAAGACGAGAGAGTCGGTGGGTGTTGAACGACTCCTCGTGGGTACTAACACATTTTGTTTTGTCTATAGATAACAGTGGAAGACAGTGGAAGGATATATAATGGTCACTCTGGCTTGATGCTAGTACAAATTCATTCTCGTTTGATAACACTCCAAGAATTGTTCTGGATGTTGCCCACTTACCTAACAAATTATAATACCCAATTAACTTTTTTTAATTGTTGTTTGTTTATTTTTTGGACAATGTTGCCCCATCTCCCTTTGTTACACAGAGAGAGAGAGAGAGAAGTCATCGGAGACTTTGCGGGACTCTTGTAACCAGTTGCTAGACTTCGCCGGAGATCTTCGAAGAGGTCGTTAGAGACTTTTGTTGCCCCCCCCCCCCCCCCCCCCCCCCCCAAATAAAATAAAAAATTTATTGGGGGGAGGGGTAATAAAAGTTTGAGAAATTTTATTAACACATCCCTAGATACTTAATACAAATTCTAATTTTTCTACATTTAAAATAAGATTATATGGGTAAATGAAATGACTAAAAAGACATCCATATTAGAAAAGGAGCTATAGTTTTTTTTTTTTTTTTTTTTTTTGAGTAAAAGACTGAATTTCATTGATGATTAAGTGTCATGGTTACAATCGTGTTGCACTACATCAAGTATGCAATTTGGCGCACTATGGAGCCAAAACTCCTGTTGATCAGACTCAAAAGCTATGCTAGCTAGTCTATGTGCCACAGTATTACAACTTCTAGGTGCATGTAGAATTTGCACTCCATGAATACTGGTCATAAGTTCATGTATGTCATCCAAAATAGCTCCAAACTTAGTTAGGTCATGATCACTGCATGAAATCTCTTGCACTGCTTCAAGACAATCACTCTCAATTGTGACATTTTGCAGTTGTAAAGACTTTGCATAATCCAACCCCTTCCTAATAGCAAGAAGTTCAAACTGCTTTAGAGATCCAACATGATGAACAGTGTGAGCAAAAGCAGCTTGGACCTGTCCACTAGAATTTCTTAGAACACCCCCTAGACCTCCTTTCGTCAAATGAGGCACAAATGCTCCATCAACATTTAATTTGCATTGTCCAAGATCAGCCAGTTTCCATCTCGGCTTGCTGTGCTGCACGGTGGGAGCTATTGTAGTGCTGGCACGCTGAAAATCCTCTAGCCAGGCCATAGTAAACAGTAACATGTGTTGGGTAGTTTGGGAAGCACTCTCCCAAAGCATACTATTTCTGTTTCTCCATAGTGCCCATATAATCATCATAAGTTTCTCAAAGACCTCAGCTTTGAGATTAGTCGCACAGTCCAACAACCATTCTTTAAAATTAATCATAGGCAATAAAGTGTTCTGAAGAGATAAAGGAGGTGCAGATAGCAATTCAGCAGCAATTGGACACTTACAAAAAAGATGAGCATTGTCCTCCAACCGGTGTGAGCATAACAAGCAGCTAGTATCACCATCATAACCCTTGGTCGTCAACCTCTCTCTTGTAGGTAACAGATTTTGTGCAGCCCTCCATACACATATTTGCACTTACTTGGAACTCTAGCCCGCCAAAGTCTGTTCCAAAGCTCTTTGTAGGATTACCATTAGAAGTAGTAGTTAATGCATTCTCAAGAACTTTCTCTCTGGCAATCCAATATGCAGTTTTCACAAAAAAATTGCCTCTCTTTTCAGGACTCCACCGAAGCTTATCTGGCAACACACGTCTGCTCAAAGGAATGGCAAGAATGTTTGCAGCAACTTCCAGGCTGAAAAGTGAATTGATAGTTGTCGGAATCCACACACGGCTCTGATTATCAATTAGATCAGCAACAAACTCAAACTCTATCTGATGTGGCTTCTGTATTAGATATTGTGCACAATTTGGAACCCATTTATCCCTCCAAATATTAACCTGCACCCCATCACCTATTCTCCATTTTACACCCGCTGCAAGGACATGTCTGCCGCTAAGAATGCTCCTCCAAGAGAAGGACGGGGAGTCCCCCAACTCAGCTTCCCAAAAAGAACAATGAGGAAAATATCTAGCTTTGTAAAGTTGCGCTATAAGTGACTGTGGATTGGAAACAAGCCTCCATCCCTGCTTAGCCAACATTGCAAGATTATAGGCATAAATATTTTTAAAACCCATGCCCCCTTCTTGCTTTGTGAGACACATTTTCTCCTAACTACGCCAATGAATCTTCTTTTTTTCATCTGTATCTCCCCAGAAGAAAGAAGCACATAGCTGATGTATGTCATCACACAATCCCTTAGGCAACAAATAACAGTTCATGGTATACAAAGGCATTGTCTGTGCAACAGCTTTAATTAAGACCTCTCTACCTGCACAGCTAAGAATCTTTGATTTCCAACCTATCAACTTCTTGGTGAGCTTCTCTTTTATATACTCAAAAATAGCAGTTTTGGACCTCCCAACACGCAGTGGTAGCCCTAAATACCTACCATGATCGTCAACACAATTCACTTCCAGAATTGCTGCCATTCTTTCTTTCTCATTCTCGGTAACATTACCACTAAAGACAACGCTGCTTTTCTGAAAATTTATTCTCTGACCCGAAGCCTGAGCATAAGTGTTGAGGATTTGTCTATATTTATAGCACTCTGCATCTGTAGCGGCTCCAAACAAGAAGCTATCATCTGCAAAAAATAAATGGTGCAGTGTGGGTGCTTGAGGACACATCTTTAAACCCAAAATGCTACCTTCCTCGACTGCAGTAGTAATTAAAGCAAAGAGACCCTCCGCACATAGAATAAACAGATAAGGTGATAAGGGATCACCCTGTCGGATTCCTCTAGTGGGGATAATTTTTGTAGTAGGCTCACCATTTACCAAGATAGCATATCTGACAGAAACAATGCAGTTCATTATCATATCCACCCATCTAGAAGCAAAACCCAACCTGGTTAACATAGCATGCAAAAATTTCCATTCAAGGCGATCATAAGCCTTGCTAATATCAAGCTTCAGAGAGAAAAAGCCTTCTTCCTGATGCCGTAATTTATGCATAAAATGTGCAGCTTCTGTTGCAACTAGAGTATTGTCGGATATCAGTCTGCCAGGTACATAAGCACTTTGAAGAGGAGAAATAATATCTGGTAGCCATTTTTTCAACCTGTTAGCTACAACTTTAGACAGTATTCTGTAAATAACATTACATAATGCTATTGGGCGAAAGTGAGTGGCATCAACAGGATCAGGAATCTTAGGAATGAGACATAAGTGAGTAAAGTTTGATTCTTCCCAACTCTCCCCATTTTCCAGACAATTCCGAATTGCAGTACAAACATCCAAACTTACGATATGCCAGTATTTCTGATAAAAGAAAGGTGACATGCCATCCGGCCCCGGGCTTTTGGAGGGATGCATTTGAAAAAGTGCTTCTTTAATTTTGTCGTCTGAATATGGCTTGAGCAAGTCCTCATTCATCACATTTGTTACCTTCACCGGAGTGGCATTGAGAATCTCCACTAGGGCAGAATCATCTACATCATCAGTACGAAAAATTCCTTTATAATAGGCCATCAGTATACTCTTTATAGTCTCTGGGTCAGACTGCCATTCACCTGCACTGTTCACCAAACCCTTAATGGTGTTTCGGCTTCTTCTGTGAGAAGCCTTCCTATGGAAAAAAAGGGGAGTTACGATTCCCATCCTTGAGCCATATAGCACGGGACCTCTGCCTCCAGTATTTCTCCTGTTGTGCTAAAATTTGACTGAGTTTTACATGTAACAGACGTTGTTCCTCATACTGCAAAGGGGAATAGGGTTCCTTCATGATATCATTTAATTTTTCTTGCACAACACGTAATTCAACCTTTTGCTTTTCAAACTCAGTTTGATGCCAGTGAAGAAGTTGTTCACCTGTACTCTGAATTTTCCTCCCCAATTGATGTAAAGCATTACCTGTGAGAGGTTGAGACCAATTCTGTTGGATTATTGATGCACAATGCTCATTACCATGCCACATCTCCTCAAAGCGAATCTTTTATGTGCTCTTCTGATCCTGCCTTGATCCTTCTTTACCTCTACCAGAATAGGACAGTGGTCAGACTCAGAAGGACTGAGCGTAACCACTCTGCTAAAAGGGAAATTTTTACGCCATGAAAGGGATTGGAAAGCCCTGTCTAACCTTTCCTTGGTGTATTTGTTTGACCAGGTAAAACGGCTCCCTACAAAACCCATATCAAGTAGATCACAATTACTCATAGTCTCTCTGAATCTTCTCATCGGTGCAGTTGCCCTAGAAACCCCTCCTGACTTATCAGCATTGCACATAATCTCATTGAAGTCCCCTGCCATTAACCATGGCAGCTGACAATTCTCAGCTGCTAGGGAATTGATCAACTCCCATGTTCTTTCTCTCTCACTTCTGGTAGCCACTCCATAAATTCCCGTAAATCTCCATAGATTTTCCGAGCCTGGTTCTCCAATCTCAGCATCAATATGATGTGGTGAGAAAGTACGAAGACTGGCATGAGTTTCAGAGCTCCATAGCAGCGCAAGCCCTTGCGAATCCTCCAGTTGTGGAAAACAAATATTTCCCTTGAACCCGAGCCGGTCCGTAAGGGTATCAATAATCGATGGCTGTGCTAGGGTTTCAGCCAAGAAGATGAGACTAGGACGCTTTGCTTGAACAAGATCCACGAGAGCACGCTGCGTCTCATTGTTGACAATGCCTCTACAATTCCAGACAAGTATGTTTCCCTGCAGCATGATGACAGAGATAAGTTTGAGAGCTTCGATGATGAAGCTTTACGGCGACGCAAGCAGAGTGGCGCTTAGGGTTTTTCAAGGAGCTATAGTTGGAATATGTTTAATAGCTTTTAATATTGTTATAAATTCAAGTTGAAATCTTTGTCATGAGTTCATGACAAGCTTGATTATTAGCAATTAATTACAAAATTCTTAT